>NW_021680698.1:119507-189345 GCF_001412515.2 Diachasma alloeum
ATATATATATATATATATATATAATAGGTTTTCTTCGACCAATGTCGAAGTAGATAACAGTCAGCAACCTTCCAACCGGGGAGTGACCCCATCGAACGCAGACCTTAATCGTTTTGCAAATGAGGTACGTCTTGTTCTTCCTTCGTATATGACCGGAAGCATGATGGAAAATCTAGGGCCCATTTCTTCTAGTTCTTTTTACGCTGAATTTCAGTTCATTCTAGTGTCAGAAATGTTGTGAAAATATTCTAATTTTTCTTATCCTGCAGACATTATTTGATCAATTCTCACCGCTATGAACAACGAACCAAATGTTGTTAAGACAGGCATAAAATTTTCTCAGGTCTCCTAGTCGTTGGAAATTTGTCATTTTTGAAATGCTAGAAGTCCAGTGTTTCTAACGGGACGATCGACTGTTTTAACTAGTTGAAAAAAAATGGATCGTCGTTCCTAGCGGACGCTGACAGGATATGGATTTGTCTTTAGAATAGTTTGTGGAAAATTTTCTTTCACCATAAAAACCGCATTTTGGGAAGATATGAAGATAACAATCCTCATTTCCTATATGAACATTTTATGGAGGTCCTTGAATAGAAAGAATCGCAAAGAATTCCTACTTAATTCCATTCCTTAAATTCGTTTTCTATTTCTTTGGACTTTTTTCCTATTACTAGAAAATTTCTCAATTTTCGATCTTCTGCAGAGCCGTCCCATGCAGAAGTTTTAATTTTCACTCTCGAAGCATGGATCGATTTATCGTCCTCTTTACCGATATTATCTCGTTCATGACTTTTTTTTATTCCGTTCATGATTGATTTGAAATTATTTCATGAGTTATAACCTTCGTTTTCATTCACCCATAGAATAATGAAGTAGTCCCACACGACGAAAGTTCCATAGATTCTGGAGGTGAGAGGCATTCTCGAGAATCTGCTTATCATCCAGCAGCAGATGAATTCAGTGAAATTTCTGAGGTTAATATGTTTTCCTAATATCTTTGATAATCTGAAACTATTTTCAAATTGAATCGCCATTTAAAAATTGAATCCTGGATTACAGGATCCACTGGATAATGATGATATGGATGATCTCCTTTTCTATGGAGATCCTGATGAACCAGACAATGATCCCTTGTCGGATGATGCTACATCGAGTTCTGAATCCGATGGAGAATTCGTCAATCTAAATGATGCATCTTTAAATCGAATCCTACAATTTTACGCAGCGCATACGATGAAGGAGGCCTTAGCCTTAATTTTGGCATTGGGAATCCGGCATCACTGGTCCTACGAAGCTATTCTGGGAGTCACGAAATCTCTAAACACACTATTAGGAGGAAAGCATTTGCCCGAGAGCAAAAAACAATTGTGAAAAATTCTCGATCAAAAATCAACGAAATTGATTATCAGAGCATACTGTCCTAAAATAAATTGTGGGCTTTATCTTGGGAGAAAAAAATCCTTGGATGAAAATAGTAGCTGCGCCTGTGGATGGGAAGTAGATAAGAAGAAAATCAAATGCTTCATTTCACTCAATCTAAAACAGGAGCTCCAACAATTCCTGAACTCTCCAGTTGCTTCTCAATTGTTAGAATTTCAAAGACAGAGGCTAGGAAGACAAAATGAGCGAGTCGAAAATATTTATGATGGCGCGGAATATGAAAGACTATTAGAGGAATGAACTGTGACTGTCGATAATTTTGTCTACGTATTTAATACGGATGGCTTCAGTCTCGGAGATTCCACTAAGGCCAGCGCATGGCCCATTTTTATTCGACTTCCCGGTCTTCCTTCTGGTATTTGTCAGAAAAATATGATTCTAGCAGGAATTTGGATTGATCAACACGATCCTAACATGACGACATTTCTGCAGCATTTTGTGAAGGACGCAAACAAACTGTCATCTGTGGGAATTTCCTGGAAGCCGGATGGAATCAATAAAATTGTGAGTCGTTTCATCCCTGGATGCTCCTGCCTGGACACACCAGCACGGTCTGCCATGTTGAATATGGTCAAATTTAACGGCCACTACGGGTGCTCATTCTGTGACCATTACGGTGTTCATGCAGGTGGAAGTATGAAATATCCCGTCAGACCCCATCCAGACGTTGTGCAACCAGTCATGCGTACTCTGAAGATCTGGTGCGCAACATGGAAGAGGCATACGAAGCCCAAGATATTATTCGAGGCGTCAAAAATCCAAGCGAACTTATGAATTTAAATCACTTCGACTTGGTAAAGGGATCAACTGTGGATGATATACATGCAGTATTCCTTGGCGCGACGGAGTTTCATACCGATCTCTTTCTCAGCAAGGTGGGCGAACCTTATTACTTGGATGCTGCGAAACGAAGAACCCTTAATGATAGACTGATGAAAATTAAGACACCCAGAGATATAAATAGAAAGCCGCGATCTCTTGATCAGAGAGCGTTATGGAAAGCGTCAGAATATCGAAATTGGTTGTTCTATTACGCGGTTCCATATTTGCAAGGATTACTGCCTCAACGATTCATCAACCATTTCGAGATGTTATCCGGAGCAATTTTCTTGCTATCAAAAGAAAGCCTAACGAGGCAAGATATCCTGACGACCGCTCGATTATTAAATCGGTATGTCGACCTCTTTGAACAATATTTTGGTATTGAGAATATGAGATTCAATATCCATCTTCTCATACATATTATTGACAGCATGAAAAACTGGGAACCGTTGTGGGTTTTTAGTACTTCGGGATTTGGGTCTTGGAATAACAAATTATTACAAACAATAACTTCTCCGAAGGGACGTATGTTACAAATTGTGACTAGATATCAAATCAAGAAGTTTGTTCATAATTTGATCGGCAATAATCGAATCTCCGCAGAAGTTCGACATGAGCTAACCGGAATTCTATTTAAACTCCCATTGAATGGTGCACGGAAGATTACCAACGCCTATGTTCCCAGTAACTAGGTGATACGTCAGCCGACAGATGACGAAGCGTTGCTCTTACATGAACGTGGCTTCCAATGCCAACAAATGAAAATTTACAAAAAAATCACTATTAATACATCCTCTTATCATAGTGAAGAGAAAAAGGATGGACGTTCAGATAATAGATATGTATTCAGCAATGATGAATCTTTTTTTAAGGTGCGTTAACTTGTTAGCTTTGGTGAGCCTGAAATTTGTGGGTTGTTCGGTGATACGTTTGAAATTGATCGTGGATTCCAAAATGCTAAGCACATTTTCGGAGTAGATTTAGATAATACTCGGAGTAAATTTTATCTGTCTACTGAAATAAGCAGTCCAGTAGTGAAAATGTCAATACTAGATGGGATATACGTAACACCGATATCAAAACGCTTTGAAATCGATTGAATTTATCATCACCATATAATTCTTGCTATACTATCATGTCCAAGACTATTGTAAATTGTAAATTGAGGTGCTACTGTAATTTGTTCTGTTCAATAAAATAATTTCTCAGAAACTTGGGTTCTATGATTGATGCGTGTCTATCATTAAGAGTAATATTATACATTTTGCACGGGGCGAACAATTCAGTCCGCAAGACATAACTACAGACACCGTTAAGTCCTCAAGACTTCACCGAGGACATCTGAACTTACGCTAAGTTATCAGGACGTCTGCAAGACATGACTAGGGATACCGAGTCCTCAAGACTTCACCGAGGACATTTAACTCTGGCAAAGTAACTAGGACGTCCGCAAGACATGACCAGAGACATCGTTGAGTCCTCAAGACTTCACCGAGGACACTTGAACTTACGCAAAGTGACCAGGACTTCTGCAAGACATGACTAGGGACACTGTTGAGTCCTCAAGACTTCACCGAGGACACTTGAACTTAGCCAAAGTAATCAGGATGTCCGCAAGACATGACTAGGGACACCGTTGAGTCCTCAAGACTTCACTGACGACACTTGAACTTACGCTAAATTATCAGGACATCTGCAAGACATGACCAGAGACACCGTTGAGTCCTCAAAACTTCGCCGAGGACATTTGAACTTACGCAAAATGATCAGGACGTCCGCAAGACATAATTAGGGACACCATTGCGTCCTCAAGACTTCACCAAGGACATTTGAACTTACGCAAAGTGAGCAGGACTTCTCCCAGACATGACTAGGGACACTGTTGAGTCCTCAAGACTTCACTGAGGACACTTGAACTTAGCCGAAGTAATCAGGATGTCCGCAAGACATGACTAGGGACACCGCTGAGTTCTCAAGACTTCACCGACGACACTTGAACTTACGCTAAATTATCAGGACATGTGCAAGACGACCAGGGACACCGTTGAGTCCTCAAAACTTCGCCGAGGACATTTGAACTTACGCAAAATGATCAGAACGTCCGCAAGACATGACTAGAGACATCGTTGAGTCCTTAAGACTTCACCGAGGACACTTGAACTTACGCCAAGTTATCAGGACGTCTGCAAAACATGACTAAGGACTCTGTTGAGGCCTCAGGACTTCACCGAGGACATTGAACTTACGCAAAGTAATCAAGACGTGTGCAAGACATAATTAGGGACACCATTGCGTCCTCAAGACTTCACCAAGAACATTTGAACTTACGCAAAGTGACGAGGACTTCTGCAAGACATGACTAGGGACACCATTGAGTCCTGAAGACTTCACCGAGGACACTTGAACTTACGCTAAATTATCAGGACATCTGCAAGACATGATCAGGGATACCGTTGAGTCCTCAAGACTTCGCCGAGGACATTTGAACTTACGCAAAATGATCAGGACGTCCGCAAGACATGACTAGGGATACCGTTGAATCCTCAAGACTTCACCGGGTACATTGAACTTACGCAAAGTGATCAAGACGTCCGCAAGACATAATTAGGGACACCATTGCGTCCTCAAGACTTCACCAAGGACATTTGAACTTACGCAAAGTGACCAGGACTTCTGCAAGACATGACCAGGGACATTGTTGAGTCCTCAAAACTCCGCCGAGGATATTTGAACTTACGCAAAATGATCAGGACGTCCGCAAGACATGACTAGAGACATCGTTGAGTCCTCAAGACTTCACCGAGGACACTTGAACTTAGCCAAAGTAATCAGGATGTCCGCAAGACATGACTAGGGACACCGTTGAGTCCTCAAGACTTCACTGACGACACTTGAACTTACGCTAAATTATCAGGACATCTGCAAGACATGACCAGAGACACCGTTGAGTCCTCAAAACTTCGCCGAGGACATTTGAACTTACGCAAAATGATCAGGACGTCCGCAAGACATAATTAGGGACACCATTGCGTCCTCAAGACTTCACCAAGGACATTTGAACTTACGCAAAGTGAGCAGGACTTCTCCCAGACATGACTAGGGACACTGTTGAGTCCTCAAGACTTCACTGAGGACACTTGAACTTAGCCGAAGTAATCAGGATGTCCGCAAGACATGACTAGGGACACCGCTGAGTTCTCAAGACTTCACCGACGACACTTGAACTTACGCTAAATTATCAGGACATGTGCAAGACGACCAGGGACACCGTTGAGTCCTCAAAACTTCGCCGAGGACATTTGAACTTACGCAAAATGATCAGAACGTCCGCAAGACATGACTAGAGACATCGTTGAGTCCTTAAGACTTCACCGAGGACACTTGAACTTACGCCAAGTTATCAGGACGTCTGCAAAACATGACTAAGGACTCTGTTGAGGCCTCAGGACTTCACCGAGGACATTGAACTTACGCAAAGTAATCAAGACGTGTGCAAGACATAATTAGGGACACCATTGCGTCCTCAAGACTTCACCAAGAACATTTGAACTTACGCAAAGTGACGAGGACTTCTGCAAGACATGACTAGGGACACCATTGAGTCCTGAAGACTTCACCGAGGACACTTGAACTTACGCTAAATTATCAGGACATCTGCAAGACATGATCAGGGATACCGTTGAGTCCTCAAGACTTCGCCGAGGACATTTGAACTTACGCAAAATGATCAGGACGTCCGCAAGACATGACTAGGGATACCGTTGAATCCTCAAGACTTCACCGGGTACATTGAACTTACGCAAAGTGATCAAGACGTCCGCAAGACATAATTAGGGACACCATTGCGTCCTCAAGACTTCACCAAGGACATTTGAACTTACGCAAAGTGACCAGGACTTCTGCAAGACATGACCAGGGACATTGTTGAGTCCTCAAAACTCCGCCGAGGATATTTGAACTTACGCAAAATGATCAGGACGTCCGCAAGACATGACTAGAGACATCGTTGAGTCCTCAAGACTTCACCGAGGACACTTGAACTTACGCCAAGTTATCAGGACGTCTGCAAAACATGACTAGGGACTCTGTTGAGTCCTCAGGACTTCACCGACGACACTTGAACTTAGCCAAAGTAATCAGGATCTCCGCAAGACATGACTAGGGACACTGTTGAGTCCTCAGGACTTCACCGAGGACACTTGAACTTAGCCAAAGTAATCAGGATGTCCGCAAGACATGACTAAGGACACTGTGTCGAGTCCTCAAGACTTCACCGAGGACACTTGAACTTACGCTAAGTTATCAGGACGTCTGCAAGACATGACTAGGGACACCGTTGAGTCCTCAAACTTCACCGAGGACACTTGAACTTAGCCAAAGTAATAAGAATGTCCGTGAGACGTGACCAGAGACACCGTTATGTCCTCAAGACTCCATTGAGGATATTTGAACGTCGGCTAAACAATCAGGATGTCCGCCGGACAGTATCCTTGAGTTGTCAATGACTGCGGGACTGGGTGGGGACAGTGAAATTTTTTTTGGGGACATGGCCAGAGACATCGCTGGGTCCTCAGGACACCACTGAGGACACCTGAATTCGTAGAAAAACAGCGGGACGTCCTCCGGGCCTCACCGCTCTATTGAAGATGAACGAAGGACCTGGGCGAGGACATCAGAACGTTCCAAGGGCAGGGTAAAAGACACTACTTGGTCCTCGGGACACTACTCAAGACGCTCTCAAGTCTTCAGGACACTATTACGGACGCTCAAATGTCTGGCGGACATAGATAGAGACAAATAGATGTCCTCTGGACATGCGTAGGACGTGATTCAGGACAAAATTAATGTCCCCAAGGGCCATCAGGGGGATTTAGGTCAATCCAGAGAATGATGGAGCAAATGGGTATTCAAATGGGTCCCCGTTGTGATGGATACGTTGTTCGAAAGGATCAACAGAGAGTCGATCGTTCGGAGAGGCGTGTCTCTGACGCAGCGCCCTGGCGATTGAGGAGCCAGGGAGTTCCCTGGCTGTTTCTGGCTAATTACCTTGCTGTTTTTTTTTTGTTCTAAACTCGTAATTAGAGTTTCAAATAATGAATAAGTTGATTGATTAACGATTTGTTTCAATTGACAGTGTTTATTTTGCTGTTTTCCATCAATTATGACAAATGATTGATAATATAATGTATGGCAATGAGAGCACGGGTGGGGGGATCGACCGCTGCCATGTTGATTAGACGTTACAGTGTGTGGGGATTGCGGGAGATGGCGCAAGTGACGACTCCGGCAGTTGAGAGTGAGCATTTTGAGATCTTGGGCAGCAGTCGCAGGTCGACCGGCGACCGGATCAGTCGATGGGGGTGGGTGTAAACGCGTTTTTTTGCGTTAAAAATGTCTTAGAGAGCACATATAAATCGATTCAAAGTTGATTAATTAATCGATTAAATTAATTAATTAATCGATTAATCTCCACCCCATTTTTCCACCCCCTACCAATAATTTCCAAGATGGCGGCCGTGGTTATAAAAAAAATGTCTACAAATATGTTTAGATCNTTGGAAATTATTTGTAGGGGGTGGAAAAAAAGGGTGGCAATTAATAGGTACAGATCGACTCAGAAACCGATCCTGAATCGATCTAGACATACTTGTAGAGACCTTTTTTTATAACCACGGCCGCCATCTTGGAAGTAATTAGTTAAGGGTGGACAAATGGGGTGGAGATTAATCGATTAATTAATTAATTTAATCGATTAATTAATCAACTTTGAATCGATTTATGTGCTCTCTAAGACATTTTTAACGCAAAAAAACGCGTTTACACCCACCCCCATCGACTGATCCGGTCGCCGGTCGACCTGCGACTGCTGCCCAAGATCTCAAAATGCTCACTCTCAACTGCCGGAGTCGTCACTTGCGCCATCTCCCGCAATCCCCACACACTGTAACGTCTAATCAACATGGCAGCGGTCGATCCCCCCACCCGTGCTCTCTTTGCCATACATTATATTATCAATTATTTGTCATAATTGATGGAAAACAACAAAATAAACACTGTCAATTGAAACAAATCGTTAATCAATCAACTTATTCATTATTTGAAACTCTAATTACGAGTTTAGAACAAAAAAAAAACAGCCAGGGAATTAGCCAGAAATAGCCAGGGAACTCCCTGGCTCCTCAATCGCCAGGGCGAGAATTGCACGAATTGCCAAAAATTCAGAAAAATGTGCAGAACAGGATTTCTTCGAAAAACAAGAAGGGGCATTGTATGGCGCAGAAATTGCTGATTGAGTGTATGTGTTAATTTTTCTTTTGTTCAATAATATCTCCGTGAATGGAGTACCAAGCGCTCACCGTCTTTTCCTCCCCGGTACGAGAGTGCCTGGCGCACCTTATCCGGAAGTTCAAAGACGATTTTCTCGGAACTAAAATTCCGGGAATTCCCTATGACTTTTTACAGAATATTTCAGAAAGTTAATCACCAATCGATTTGAAATTTTTACCACCCATTTGACATCTACAAAGCTTCCTCGCCTTCCACGTTCAGAATAATAGCTTCAATAATTTCAATTTTTATTACAAATTGTAGGCCCGAATTTTCCCGGGAAAATTGGGCCTTTTCCGGAAAAGCAGAATTTTTTTTTTTTCAATTTATTTCATTTATTCTGCTAGGGGACGAAGCCAGATGTTTGCTGAGTACTAAAACATGCAATTTTCTTATTTCAGATGTGTTGGAATCTCGAAACTTAATTTTCAATCATTCAATCTGTATTGGGGCCCGTCTACTTCGTCATCAAATAATTAATTGCAGATTGTCTGGGAGGATGAAAAGTTTTGTTATTTCACTTGTAGAAAGATAATAAAAATTACCTAAAAAAATCAAATTTGTTACTTTTTTTTTCATATGAAATAAAAATTGTGGAAAAGTTGCCATTTTCGCCGCCCGGAAAAGCGCAGACCCCCTGTTGATAAAACAACACCAGAAGAAATGAAAACAAAAATCTCAATGGATAATTGGGTTGTTGCATGAAATTTTATTATTAAAAAAAATGATGAAATACGAAAATGGGATGAAAAATATGAGATACGTATTTTTTTATTTTGGAAGAGAATGAAAAATCAAGAAGTTATGGCCAATTGAAGAAACGTTGAACTTATGACGTCACAATTTGTTCGTATATGAGCGTTTTGGCGTGACGTCATAAGTTCGACGTTTTCAATTGCCTACGATTTGTTTATTTTTCATTATTTTTCGAAATACGTATCTAATATTTTTCATTCAATTTTCATATTCAACAATAAAAAATTTTGATGCAAAACCCCAATTGCCTAGATACGTCGTCAATCTCATGGAAAAAAACGCGATCACTAGTTATTAACTTCCCGACCCGAAGAAAGTCATTGTAATGACCCCAAAATCGAAAGTGGAAATTTAATAATATCTCGACGTTTCATGACTCCTGAAATCTTTCTATGATGTTTTTGAACACATGTCTGTGTGTGTGTGTGTGAGTGACCCGAAAATTTTGGGACACGATTTCTCTTGAACCAACGATGCAATTTGATTTTTTTTTCAATCGACGCATCTCCATGTAACTTAGAACTGATTAGATTGCGAAGACCATCGCCTCAGCGGTTCTTCAGTTATTCGCTAAAAATGTGAAAAAACGTCGAAAATGAGTTTTTTTTCACTATTTCCACTATTTCTCCTAGAGTAATGATATGATTTGAATTTTTTTGGATGCAATCGACGCGTCTCTGTGTAGAGTAAATCTTATTGAATTAAAAGAAAAATCATCTCAGCGGTTGTCTCGTTATTCGAATAATGGAATATTCATAAATTATTTTTTAACGTCGCGACCCGAAGGGAGGAAGTTATTGTAATGACCCCGAAATTCGAATATGGAATTTCGATGATTTCTCCGCATTTCTCGACCTCCGGAATCATCCTGATACATTTTTGAAGACATGTCTATATGTGTGTGTGTGTGTGTGTGTGTGTCGACGTGTGTGACCAAAATTTTGTCCAACGATATCTCCTGAACGAATGAAGCGATTGATTTTTTTATTCCTTCAAACGATGCGTGTTCATGTAACTTAGAACTGATTCGTTTATGAAAACAATTGACAGCGGTTTTTCATTTATCCGCATAAAACTTGTAACAAAATCCCAAAAAGCGTTAATTTCATAGAAATTCGACCATTTTACCTAAGGTAACGATGGGATTTGAATTCATTTTGTGTAATCGATGCGTCTCCACATAACTTGATTCTCATTGGATTTTGAGCGAAATCGCCTTAGTGGTTGTTGAGTTTTTTAAATAAAACTTTCGAATTTTGCAATTAAAAAAAAGGGAAAGTTGGAAAATTTTAGAGTGGGTTAACTTTGAAGTTGCAAAATTTTGAAGTGGGTCAACTTTGAAGTTGGAAAATTTTGAAGTGGGTCAACTTTCAAGTTGCAAATTTTCAAGTGGATCAGCTTCGGAGTTGAGAGAATTTTGAAGTGGGTCAAGTAAAGTGGGTTTAACTCAAAGTTGATTGAAGTTTGAGTTAACTTAAATTGCAAATGCGTTCTTTGTGAAATCACCCTAAGGGTAATGTCACAATGGATGTAACGCTAAACGCATGCAACGCATGAAATAATTATCCAACTGTTTTCCGAATATTTCTGACAATGACTAGCGTTGCGTATAGCATGCGCTGCATTCATTGTGGCATGACCCCAGCGTTTATCAAATCTGCGAAGAAACTTTCCTTCTATGGGTATATCCCCGGAGAAATGTGAGAAAAAGATTGAATAAATACATAATAAAAAAAAGTAATGAAAGAAAAAACAAATGTTCGGGAAGTTATCGGTTCGACCCGTCATGAGTCACACCCAATTCTACCAACCCCTACCGGTACTGATTTTTTCTTTATGCGTCGAATGATCATGCACCCATGAATTCACGATGTTAATCATCATAATCTGAAAAAGTTCCAAATTTCCTCGAAACATGATTCAGCATACACAGATAAAAAACGTGAATTGGCTTTAGAAAAAAATTTCTAAATTTTAGAAACCGCGGTTTCTAACTTTCAGTTTTCAAAAATCTAGAAATTGTTTCCAAGTTTTCGAAAAAAAAGGTTTAAAATTAATCCCCATTTTGATCATTAATGAAATCCTCATTTTGATCATGAAATTTTCAACGATTTTTTTCCGGCTCCGTTACTAAGTATACTTAATTTTAGAAAATATATTTTCTAAAATCTAGAGAATTTTTTTCATTTTTGGAGGGGGCATTTTGCAGTGAGGGGGATGAGGGGTTGTGAATTGAGAATTGACAACCAAAAAAAATTGAGTCGGTGAGTTTTTCAAAAATATCTCCGAAACTAAAGGAGATAGCGAATTTTTACTTAAAATTTGGGGGAGAGGGAGATCTTATTGAATTCTCGATGTACAACTCTCCTCCCCTCCTCAGTCTTCCGCAATTTTTCAGTAAAAATTCGCTATCTGTCTTAGTTTCGGAGATATCTTTGNTCGATTCTATTTTTTTGGTTGTGAATTCTCAATGCACACCTCCCCCCCTTCCCCGCCCGAAATTTTCAATAAGAATTCGCTATCTCCCTTAGTTTCAGAGATATTTTTGAAAACCTCAGACTCAATTTTTTTGGTTGTGAATTCTAAATTCACCCCCCCCCCCTCCCCCTCTTTGCAAAATGCCCCCTCCGCACATCTGAAATTCCCGATATTTGGGAACCACTTCCTATGTATGGTGTACTTACTCCCTTTAAATACCTCGGCCAGCAATTTTTTAGTTCAATCTGACAATTTTCTAAAATTAAGAAAAATTCAGAATTGGTTTTAGAAAATTTTTGTTCTTAAAAACAATTTCCAAAATCGTGAGTTTTTTTGAGCCCATCAAGGAAACTAGTTTCTAAAGCTAATCCACTTTTATTCCTCTGTGCTGTACCTGCCTCTCTCATTTAACCTTCGAGAGTACACGGGATTCTTCCAATCACTGCCCTGTTCGACCCTTAAAAATAAAGATCGCTTCAGTTCCCTAATTTAGATTTTTTTTTTAGATTCGTTCTTCTGTTACGAATACGTAATACACAAGCATATCTTGAAAGAGATATATAGGGGGTGATTAGTGCACAACAAATGTTTAGAAAATACAAACATTTTGGGAGTTTTTACAATGTTCCGAAATATCCGAATCTGGATTAAAAATGGAGATACGCTATTCACACAAATAATGTTATTAAGTTGCCGACATAATTATGTGACCATAATGAAAGACACCGATAACTTCAAGTGATATCAACTGGAATATTGAAGGTATAACTTGTCCACGGAACTGGAAATTAAAAAATCCCAAATTTTGTCTTTACGACCTTTTGCTCTTAGGTCAGTCTCGATTTTTAAGGACAGAAGTTAAAGGTAAAAGTTCATATATGCAGCTCAGTATCAATCTGAAGAAGTAGGTATTATAATAAGTTTCTCCAGTATTGTCACGCAGAATTGTAGAAAAATGAGTGGAGATACGACCTTCTCGCTTTAAGAGACTCGGAAAGTAGCTTTTTGGCGTTTATGACCTTTTGCTTTTAGACACGCGATATATCCGGATAAGTTTTGCAACAAAATGCCTCGCGCTGCACGCTCGGGATTTTCATTTGCAAAACTTCTCCCGCTCATTGCGATGCAATAAAACTATCAAAAAACTTTCGATAATTTTGAAGCACTCGGAGCATTATGGCTGACTATCCACGTTTCTACTTCTTTTCTCACTTTGACTATTTGAATTATTAGAACAATATTGTTATCTTAACGTTTTCTACACTGTTGGAAACAAATGCAATTTCGTGGAGAGTTGACTAGTAATTTTCAGGACAGTGATACTGAATGTGATTTAGGGGAGAAAAATATGATAAAATTTGAGATTTCACGGAAAATTCACTGAAATTGCCAAATTTTGAATAAAGACGGGAAAACCTCAATTTATTTGAACTTTCAATAAAAACGTGAGTATTCAGCGCCAAATCACATTGAATTTCCACATGAACATTCAAGAATATGTTTGCTGGAATTGTCCTCTTTGGTAGTAGGGGATTATTACACTGAAATTTATAGCTCTCATCCATTTTTCCACGAAATTCAGAATTTTCATTGATGAAATTCCTTGAAATTTTAGGGGAACTTGAATGTGATAAAAATTTCCGAAAAGTGTACCGGACATTTTTAGTCAAAAATTTTTAAGTGTTTACTTCTTGGGCGTTCCGCGGTTTTTGTATTATTACAAAATAAAAGTCATTTGAAATCTCATTCGGGTAACAGAAAAATCTCTCCATGTATTCTCGAAACCTTTCAAAATCTATTCTTCTCTTCATATGATAAAAGGATATCGATACTCCTCATTGCTGTGGTTGGATTCCAATTACTATGAAAGAAAACGACAAAATCACCAAACAGAGAGAATCGGCTAAAAAATGGAATTAAAAAACATTTTTTGGTGTCGGTAGAAATGTTGAATCACTATTTTTTCTTCAACTATTAGAAGGATATCAATATTTTCAATTCAATATGTCAATATTTTCAATTTCTATGAACTAATTTCACCGACAAGGAATGGAAAAATACAAAATATTGTGGGCGGAAACAAATAAAAAAATTTATTTTTCAGTGTCTCCGGAAAGTTTTAAAATGATATATTTCTTTGAATATTGAAAGACTACCCATAAATTGGATTTCTATCTTTGTCTTTCGATAGAATAAATAGAGTACATGACAAAAATTGAGAATTTGAGACCAAAAATTTTATGCGACTATTATTATGTAATAAAATTCAAAAATGAACATTGAAAAAGATTGAACTGAATAAATCTTCAATAATAATATTTTTACTGCATCCATTTCCAACTACTGGATCATTACATATTTCCTATAACTAGAATACTTGTCCTTTTCCGAATGGTTTCCTTTTTTTCTTCTACAGTCGTTCACGAAGGAATAAATGGCGATAGCACAAACTCAGGTAGTCTGAGAACAGTGCTTACTTTGTTGGTAGAGTGAGAGTGGGGGGTATACGTGACTCTGGAATTCTATTCAAAATCTCGACCCACTGCGCGCCACATGCCGAACGAGGATATTTATGGCCTCATCCTTATTCTCGTCAAAAATGTAGAACTTGAGAGGTTATCAGTTTGCACTGGGCAGTCGTTTAGAAAATATCGTTTGGAACTTTTGAAACTAATTCCGAAATTTTCAAGATCAACTTCTTAAAATTGTCGTACGAAATGCAGCAAAAGCAAATTGTTCAAATATTAACCATAATTCTGTC
Organism: Diachasma alloeum; assembly: GCF_001412515.2. Classification (NCBI taxonomy): domain Eukaryota; kingdom Metazoa; phylum Arthropoda; class Insecta; order Hymenoptera; family Braconidae; genus Diachasma; species Diachasma alloeum. The sequence continues at coordinate 134,092 of NW_021680698.1, forward strand.
TCTGTCAATTACAATAGTTTTGACAGCCCCCGTAAACAATGTGACGGACAATGTGATGGTTGAAGATTTACGTTACCAAGACCCAACTCCATCGACGTCATCACCACCATGCCAAAACTATGCCCATCATAATAGTGTTCCCCAATTAGTCTTCCCAACGTGCATGAGCTCTTCGAGTCCCGAGGGTCTGCGTAACGTGGTTATTCATGGTATGGCCTGCGCATGTGATCTCAACACCCACGATGTACAGAAAAGAGATGATTATTACTATACAGTGGGAATTGGGGCGCATAAACTACATACTAGAGGTGCAACATTTAATAATGCAAGGAAAGTATGTATTGAGGAGGGAGGGCATTTGGCAGTCATTGATTCGGTTGCTGAAGAACAAGTAAATATGATATTCTGCTATTAAAATGATAGAATAGATAATGGTCGATGCATTATTTTATCAACTACGTCATATCTCTAAATCGAGAAAATTGAAGAGAAAAATACGCGATAAACCGCATGAAAAAAATATGCATGTCGTCATATAGCTCATGTATTTATATTATCCCGTGCAATAAGTCGAGTCGAAAACAAATTTTTTGCCCTTATACTCTAATGTACCATTTTATAATTGATTGAAACCATCTTAAATTGACCGCAGATATATTTCCAACAGTCCCGGCACGTACGAAAAAATTTAATAGGAAAACTTCAAAAATTTAATGGAAATGCTAGGGAATTCTCGTTAAAATTCTATTTGTTTTTTGCGCTGATTCTATGAGATATTTGATAGGAAAAAGTCAATGGAATTCAATTTTTCTATATGAATATTTTCTTGGAATTTTTTCTATAAGAATACTTGGGCATGAATTTTTCAAGTTTTTTTTTCACTCGGATGCTGTAATGCAAAACAAAACAAATTATAGCGAAAAAAACTTGGAAAATCTGTGCTCAATAATTTTAATTTTAATAGAAAAAAATCTCAAGTGAAAATTCAAACAGAAAAATCGAAATATATTGACTTTTCCCTATTAAATATCTAATAGAATCTGCGCAAAAAAACAAATAGAATTTTAACGAGAATTCTCTAGAATTTTAATAGAATTCCAATAGAATTTTCTAGCGAATTCGCTAAGGTTTTCTATTGAATTTTTTCATACGTGGATAACTGTTCCCAGTATTACTTCATTTCTTCTCGATTAATTTGTATTGATTTAGTGTTTTTTAATAATATCCGTAATCAAATAATGGATTTCTAGGTATTACTTGACCTGTTCAAACGATCCGGACCCATGAGGAATGTATCCCAGGAGGAGCAGGCGTTCATTGGTATTCACGATCTATTCGCCGAGGGCGAATGGGTAACGGTTCTAGGTGATTCGCTTTATAAATATGGATACACAAAATGGAGCAATCGTTGGGATGGACAGCCAGATAACGGAGGTGGTGTACAACACTGTGGTACACTATTGAAAGAAGGAGAAATGGATGATGTAAATTGTAATATACAACTCGCATTCTTTTGCGAAATGCCCGGTATTCGACTTGCCCATTGAAACTTTCATATACTCTTATAATTGTGAATGATTCGTCGATGCTATTACAGCTGTCATTCAGTTCACTTTACGTACAATAAGAGATTGGTAAAATTCCATCGTCTATTGGATTTATCATTAAGAGCATTCTTTCACTTTTCCACGGCATTGCTATTTTGAAGATATCCAAAAATGTCTTTGAAGTTGCATCTAACCTTTTGAATAAAAGAATTTTCTACGCTTTCTCGATATTGCTGTTTGTACTGTTTTTTGTTGTTCTGTTTATTAAATATCTCGTAGTTCAACTGAAGAAAATTTTGCCCGTAAATTTAAAAACGCTATTAATAACTGTATATTTTCAGACAAGGATTGTTCTATCCTTCTATTATTTATCTCCATGTTACCATGCTGTGTTAATAGTATATTTCGATATGAGTGAAACGGAATTTTCACTCGTGAACTTTACTATTTGACCCTTACGCTGGTCCTTCATGCTTCTTTTTTTTGATATTCTTGATTGTTGGACCCTTCTTGTCATTGCGCTGCCTGCAGGTATCAAAAGTTGACACAGCCCAAGCATCACAATCGAATTTCGTTAATTGCAATGAAAAGAGAAAGTTTTTCACGAATTTATTATAATAATTTTTGACACTGCTGCTACGTTCACCTCGTGTCGAAAAGTGCCTTTTCGTTTACTCGTAAACGAAAAGTCTTTTCGTTTACTAGTAAACTAAAAAAGGCACAGTTCGCCACTCGCTGAACGTAACATCACTGCCAAAAACTATTGTTCGACACATGTGAAACAGGAATTTTCACGAGTGTGAAGTTGGCGGCCCGAGGCGAAGCCGAGAAAATTCTGTCTCACTCGTATCGAAATATACTCTTTTAATTTATCTCATTTCATTTTTTTTTTGTTTTTTATGGCTGTGTCAAGTTTTTATCAAGCTGACACAGCCCACCATAAATGAGAATTGATTGTGTTTTTCTGGGGATTGAAATGTGAGCAAACTCAAAAATGAGGAGGAAGAGTTTGCTCAACACTCATCGTTAACAAAAAAAATCATTTATGTGAAAATTTGGAGAAATCGGTTGAAGCAATTGAGAACATGTTTTTTTTTTGGAAATTCTGGAAAGTAAACAAACTCAAGAATATGATGNATTATATTGCAGCGTATTTTCGTGATTTGGAGCCTGAGCAAACTTGATAACATGGTGGAGCTGACACATGATTCGCTCATGGAGTTTGCTCACCCCTCATTATTGATAAATAAATTTTTTTTCCATAAGAGAAGTCAGGATGGTTTTTGTTTCAATTTACAAGTGTTTATTTTGCTGTTTTCAAGAGTGAGCAAACTCGATAACATAATGGAGGTGACATAGTTTTCGCTCGTGGAGTTTGCTCACCCCTCATTATTGATAAATAATTTTTTTTTGCATAAGGAAAGTCAGGATGGTTTTTGTTTCAATGTACAAGTTTTTATTTTGCTGTTTTCAGGAGTGAGCAAACTCGATAACATAATGGAGGTGACACATGATTCGCTCATGGAGTTTGCGCACCCCTCATTATTGATAAATAAAATGATGGATCAAAAAATATAGCGCATTTTCGTGATTTGGAGCCTGAGCAAACTCCATGATATAATGGAGGTGACACATGATTCGCTCATAGAATTTGCGCACTTCTCAGTGTTGATGAATAAACTGACGGATGAAAAGATACAGCGCATTTTCGTGTTTTGGAGCCTGAGCAAACTCCATGACATAATGGAGGTCACACATGATTCGCTCATAGAATTTGCGCACTCCTCAGTGTTGATGAATGAAGTGCCGGATCGAAGATATAGCGTATTTTCGTGATTTGGAGCCTGAGCGAACTTGATAACATGGTGGAGGTGACACATGATTCGCTCATGGAGTTTGCGCATCTCTCATTATTGATAAATAAAATGATGGATCAAAAGATATAGCGTATTTTCGTGATTTGGAGCCTGAGCAAACTTGATAACATGGTGGAGGTGATGCATGATTCGCTCGTGGACTTTGTTCACCACTCATTATTGATAAATAATTTTTTTTTCCATAAGGGAAGTCAGGATGGTTTTTGTTTCAATGTACAAGTTTTTATTTTGCTGTTTTCAGGAGTGAGCAAACTCGATAACATAATGGAGGTGACACATGATTCGCTCATGGAGTTTGCGCACCCCTCATTATTGATAAATAAAATGATGGATCAAAAAATATAGCGCATTTTCGTGATTTGGAGCCTGAGCAAACTCCATGATATAATGGAGGTGACACATGATTCGCTCATAGAATTTGCGCACTTCTCAGTGTTGATGAATAAACTGACGGATGAAAAGATACAGCGCATTTTCGTGTTTTGGAGCCTGAGCAAACTCCATGACATAATGGAGGTCACACATGATTCGCTCATAGAATTTGCGCACTCCTCAGTGTTGATGAATGAAGTGCCGGATCGAAGATATAGCGTATTTTCGTGATTTGGAGCCTGAGCAAACTCCATGACATAATGGAGGTCACACATGATTCGCTCATAGAATTTGCGCACTCCTCAGTGTTGATGAATGAAGTGCCGGATCGAAGATATAGCGTATTTTCGTGATTTGGAGCCTGAGCAAACTCCATGACATAATGGAGGTCACACATGATTCGCTCATAGAATTTGCGCACTCCTCAGTGTTGATGAATGAAGTGCCGGATCGAAGATATAGCGTATTTTCGTGATTTGGAGCCTGAGCAAACTTGATAACATGGTGGAGGTGATGCATGATTCGCTCGTGGACTTTGTTCACCACTCATTATTGATAAATAATTTTTTTTTCCATAAGGGAAGTCAGGATGGTTTTTGTTTCAATGTACAAGTTTTTATTTTGCTGTTTTCAGGAGTGAGCAAACTCGATAACATGATGGAGGTGACACATGATTCGCTCATAGAGTTTGCTCACCCCTTATTATTGACAAATAATTTTCTTTTGCATAAAGGAAGTCAGGATGGTTTTGTTTCAATTTACAAGTGTTTATTTTGCTGTTTTCAAGAGAGCAAACTCGATAACATAATGAAGGTGATACATGATTCGCTCATGGAGTTTGCTCAGGCTCCAAAACATGAAAATATGCTGTATCGTTTGATCCGTCATTTTATTCATCAATACTGAGAGGTGTGCAAACTCCATAAGCGAATAATGCGTCACCTCCATTATGTTATCGAGTTTGCTCACTTTTGAAAACAGCAAAATAAACACTTGTAAATTGAAACAAAAACCATCCTGGGTTCCCTTATGCAAAAAAATTCATTTATCAATAATGAGGGGTGAGCAAACGCCATGAGCGAATCATGTGTCACCTCCACCATGTTATCAAGTTTGATCAGGCTCCAAATCATGAAAATAGGCTATATCTGTTATCCGGCACTCCATTCATCAATACTGAGGGGTGTGCAAACTCCATGAGCGAATCATGTGTCACTTCCACTTCCGCTATATCTTTCGATCCATCATTTTATTTATCAATAATAAGGGGTGAGCAAACTCCATGAGTGAATCATGTGTCACCTCCACCATGTTATCAAGTTTGCTCAGGCTCCAAATCACGAAAATACGCTATATTTCTCGATCCATCATTTTATTTATCAATAATGAGGGGATGCGCAAACTCCATGAGCGAATCATGTATCACCTCCATCATGTTATCAAGTTTGCTCATGCTCCAAATCACGAAAATACGCTATATCTTCGATCCGGCACTTCATTCATCAACACTGAGGGGTGCGCAAATTCTATGAGCGAATCATGTGTCACTTCCATTATGTCATGGAGTTTGCTCAGGCTCCAAATCACGAAAATACGCTATATTTTTTGATCCATCATTTTATTTATCAATAATGAGGGGTGCGCAAACTCCATGAGCGAATCATGTGTCACCTCCACCATGTTATCAAGTTTGCTCAGGGTCCAAATCATGAAAATACGCTATATCTTCGATCCGGCACTTCATTCATCAACACTGAGGGGTGCGCAAATTCTATGAGAGAATCATGTGTCACCTCCACTATATCATGGAGTTTGCTCAGGCTCCAAATCACGAAAATGCGCTATATTTTTGATCCATCATTTTATTTATCAATAATGAGGGGTGCGCAAACTCCATGAGCGAATCATGTGTCACCTCCACCAGTTTTGAGTTTATTCGTCTTTTGTATACCCTCTCGGGTGTTTACATTTTTTGTTCCCCAACCCCTTAAGATCTATAAATGTTGAAAGTAGAGCCATATTGAATTACCTCAAGTTTTACAAAATATTTGAACATTACATGTCATAATACATATTACATATTGATGTTACTATAATACATTGTTCATCCTTTATAATTTCAACAGCATTAAGGTGTTTGAATTTCTCTTCAAACCTTCCCGCTTTCAGCGAGCAGACTGCTTCAGCATTCCACGGGCGACTTACCCTGTGAAAATACCGAGGCTCAAAAACCACCACACAACAGCTACTTATAGCTAGCGGGGTGTAGGGGGAAATGCAAATTTGGATTATTGCAATCGCTTGGTGGTTCGAAGATGGTCAAAGGTAGTCCACTTTTAGCTTTTTGGTGATAAAAATCAATTGATTATAAATAATTAAAAATTTCACCTGTAGCCAGCGGGAGGGATGCATCTTTTTGAAAAATTCAACATATGAATTTATGTGTAGAATCCTGTGGTGTTCAAAGGTTGCCCCAACACCAAATTCATCCGTTCATTTTTTTAACTGATAATGAATAATGTTTATCGGGTCTATCTTACCGAGGCAGCGTTGGGCATCTGTCGATGACCGCAGTTTTTTACATGACATTGTAAAAAACGCGTAATTTACGTAATAAATGTAAAAAATGTAAAAAACCAGCCGACGTTACCTTTTATCGTAAACCGTGAAGGTTCGCGAAAATTATACCTCGCAAGAGTGATAAATCATGAGAGTCTCACCTCGTAATCGAGGATTTTAATCACTCGAGTCAGGAAATAGTTTTATCACCGTGTGGCATACAATATTTTGGCTCTGGGCCCGAAAACCGCGATTTAACCGAGGAAATCGATGTTAGAATCGCAGTTTTACGATCTTAGGGACATAAAATGATATTTTATGCCTCAAGTACCGAGAACCGCGTTCTAACCGAACAAAGTGAAATTAAAATTCGCTGTTTATCTGTCCTCGGGCCATAATATACTATTTTTTTTCTTCTCGTATACCCTTTCGGGTCTTTACGATTTGTTCCCTTCCCACCCCCCTCAACCCCCTGTACCGCATTTGCCGAAGGGAGGGAAAACCTCAATCGAGGGAAAAACCTGCCCTGGTACAGTCGTCCTTTTGACGGGACTACCGCTCGGCAGTGAAACTGTGAGATTAGAGCGCTATAAATTTTGACCGCCGGTGCCGGGAAGCGAACCCGGATCATTGGCATACGAGTCTAGCACTCTAACCACACGGCCACTACCGTCGGTCCATAATATACTATTTTTTATGTGTCCAATACTGCGTCTTCGTCACTCGGAATAAAATAAAACATTCTAGTAATCGAAAATTGCAAGCTTTCCGTCGAGGTAATTTACGTAAATTACGTCGGTAAAAAACGGTGTAATTTACCAACGTAATTTACACGCCCAACCCTGTCGAGAGGTATTCCCCCCACCACTTCCCACTCCGGGCCCTTTAAATCATTTTGGAGCACGTTTCGAGGTTACAAAATTGGTTTAATGAATAAGAATCTCAGACTTAAGTTGTTTTGTTATTCAATTTGTGTTTTTTAAATGAAACTGGAGTGAATACTACTAAAAAACATAATTGAACTTATAACGGAGCATCGTCCGAGTATAATCGCACTTTAATTGTTTGGAAGTGACCCTGAGAAAATGAGGATCGAAAAAAATGCAACGATAAATGACAAATCATTTTCCCCGCTCCTATGTTTTTTTAGATCTACAGCGGTATAGTACAATCACACTGTTCAAGACTGATTGAACCCATGCGACAGCTCCAAAATAAATTCATCAAGGAGTTGAACCACCTGACCAGTATACATATACGAGATGACGTGAATCCTGAAAGGAATTATTCATTTAGAATCATCACTTTTTCATTCCGTTGATTCACGGTCACCAGGAGAAGAGGAAGCTCCAGTTAGTGGTGGTGGTGGTAGTGACCATCTCGAGGCTGTTCCAGGGTAAAATATGATCAGAAACTCATCTTGAGGAAGCAAGGCTTCAGGAAGAAATATCAGCCCCATAATTTTTTCATTTTTTTCAAAAGCTTAGTACACGACACAAAAGGTCTCTACAGCTGGATGAAAAACCATAAGTTTCAGGAATAGATGAGGAAGATTTTTCAGGACGGTGAAACCGAGTGTGAAATAATACAGTGCAAACAATGCAGTATGCACAGCGTGAAAATCATTTTCTGCCTAATTTGTTAGACTTTCAAAGATCGATGGGTCTGGTGAAACATCTCCAAAAATTGTTTCGATAGAGAATTAATTTTCTTCCGTGATCATCTCTCGTCATATTCCGGAATTCTCAATCGCTTCCATAGTTTTCGACCCCCAGCAGCCGATCCTGGCTTCGTCCAGTTCGAAATCATTCATTGAACCTGCATCTCATTTCACCCAGTTTGCTTTATTTCTTTCCAATACCTCTGCGGTGAGAATATATGAACTTCAAGAAATATAAAATTTCAATTGATCTAGAAGCATATCCCTAGTATATTCCAATCCATGTCATTGAGGCACTCTTTCATTATTCTGAAAAACAATTTTTTTATAAAATAAGCGTCCATATCGGAAGACGATCTATCTGATTTTAGGCATCGGATAAGCAACGGCACTTTCCCTCTTTGGGTTGATTGGCTAGTAATTTCCCTACTAATAAGATTCTGACACACAAAGATTGAATTCATCATTCGATTCGATATCATTATTTCTATTCTGAAGGTATGTATTGGTGATTATAACTCGGAGGAATTCTTTGGTAGGGGAGGATGGGGCAAAACGGCCCCCGTTCAATCGTCAATATTTTCCGATTCAATAATCCGATTGGGATGAGTTANGGGGAGGATGGGGCAAAACGGCCCCCCTTCAATCGTCAATATTTTCCGATTCAATAATCCGATTGGGATGAGTTAGAGCTCGTTTTGAAGAATGAAAAATTATCTTCAAAATGAAGTTGAAACTGGGAATTTTCACAATGTCATTCACAAGTTATTGACAATTGAAGGGGGGCCGTTTTGCCCCACCCTCCCCTATTTTCAGTCACAGAATTCTATTCTTTGGATTTAGATCTTTTCATAATTTTTATATGATAAAAAGTGATGGCTTTTGATTTTTCTATCACTGTAGATCTGTTGATAGTTTTTACATTTTTTAAAAGAAGGAAAGTCAGAGAAGAAAAAATACAGTGGAAAGAAACTTAGCAAATTCGTGGTCGGGAGTTTTTATAGATGAAATATCAACGGAATAGAAATATCGGTGGAATAAAAATAGCATATGTTACTTTTTTTAATACAATATTTTTCACGAATATATCTATAACATTTACTTGAACTAGTTATCGATTTTCAGGGGAAACCAATCGAAGAAAAATGGCATCTTTCTCTTCAATAGTATTTCACTAGAGTCTCGATGGAATTACCTAAAGGGCATGATTAAATTTTTTGAAGCAGCATCAGATCAACTAACTAATTAAGAAATGATTAAAAATTGTGCTACGATCTTGTAGTTGATTGGTTTCAACAAAAAGGGTTTTAATGGAAAATATTACGAGATATTTTTCCTCAATGAGAGAATTTTCAACAGGAGAACATTGAGCATTTATTCTTAATCGCTGGTACAAAGTAATTAAATTTGTAAATAATAGATCATTATAGTTGGTGGATCATTATCAGTTAAAAAAATGAACGGATGAATTTGGCGTTGGGCCACCTGTGACCACCACAGGATTCTACACATAAATTCATATGTTGAATTTTTCAAAAAGATGCATCCCTCCCACTGGCTGCAGGTGAAATTTTTGATTATTTATAATTAATTGATTTTTACCACCAAAAAGCTAAAAGTGGACTCTCTTTGCCCACCTTCGAACCACCAAGCGATTGCAATAATGCAAATTTGCATTCCCCCCTACCCCCCGCTGGCAAATTTGGATTATTGCAATCGCTTGGTAAAAATACTTATACTTAATAAAAATACTTAATAAAATACTTAATACTTAATAAAAATACGAGGTGGTTGACAGGTCTGGTCGTCGCCATGATGCTTGGATCCCCCTCCCTGGACCGCAAGGTACTTCCAAGATGGCGGCGCTCACAGCTGTCAGCCACCTCGTACTTTTAAACATAAAAAAAAAATATTTATCCTTCTCAGACCACCTTCAATTTGTTCCATAATATTTTCGAAGTACTAAGGATTTGGTGCTGATCATTTTTGAGCCTCGGAATTCACCAAATGAAGAAAATTTGAGGAGCTCAGATTTGCCCGCATTTCGGTAGTTTTTTTCACTCTCGTGCCCTCTTAAATTGAATAAGTTTCTTTTCAGTCAATTGTGTCAAATTTTCTCCTCAGTTGAATTTTATAATTATTATTATTCTTATTATTATTTTCTCTTACAGAACTTTTTATTTATTTATTTTTCGTTATTCTTTTATCACTCTCATTGTTCCTTTGTAGCATTCATTTTATAAGCTACATTTCATGTTTTTATTTTGCTTTTATATTTTCATTGAATCGTTTTCCAGCTATTACAATTGGCTTCTTCCTAATTCTTGTATAAATCAAATGAAAGAATGGTACTATTTATATCATAGCAAAATTTCAACAGAGAATATCATTGAAAAAAATCTATTTATTCATAATTGATTGAGTTTGAAACATCGCATTTGAAGAGACCATGGAAAAGCTAATTTTCGGGGAAACTGATGAAAAATTTGAAATTTCTGAAAATTATCATAAAAAAATTAAATCAACGGAGGCAGTTATCATAACCATCGTTCAACTTCCACTTAAGGGCATCAATACAAACATTTCAAGCCATGATACAATTCATTCGGAGTCAGAAATTTAAAGATATTTGCGGAATTCTAATTTTCAAAGAAAAATTTTTTTTTGACAATTTTCATAAAAATCACAGTAACGATTACTGCTATCGTCTTCATCTTCGAACTCAGCCGAAAGGGCAGATTTCAATTAATGGCAGTAGATGGGGCTCAGTAAGACCTACATTTGAGGAAAAAAAAGATTGAATTCCATTGTTGAACTGGCGAATAATTGAATAAAAAGTTTGTTACATACGTACATACATCCGTACACACGTACGGACGCGGTCTGGAAATTGCACTTTCGGACTTTTTGGATCATAATGGGTTGATATAACACAAAAAATCGAAAACTTAAATTTGGTCGATTACAACCCAGAAAACAATTTTTACCAGTGCCATCTAAAATTTAACAGGACACTGGCAATTTGTCGACAAATTGTCGGCATACTGTTTGCTGGGAATGCTTCCATTCGGAAGCAAAAAAGAGAACCTACTTGGAAGCCAATTGCTAATTTATTTGCAATAATTACAGTGGACTCTGGTTAGAAGCATATTGGTTAGTGTCGAACTTCCCCTCAATTTTTTTTTCTCGCCGCTCGAGCGCTTCCCCCACTCTGTCCCCACGCAAGCCGGAGAGTAAACACTCCAATATTTTCTTCAAATTGCTATTGTCTTCCGATTCGAGTAAAGACGAAAAATAAAATATTCTGCATTTGAATTGTCGATCAAAAAATTTAGTCCACTTCTGGCTGTCATAGGGGGAGGATCTCGTTTTGTTGGCATAAAATTAATTCGAAATTGGATTAAATAAAATAATGAAGCGAGGTAAAGAAAACGACTGTAACATTTTTAATTCACATGGTTCGTTAACTCCAGAAGAAATATCTGTTCTATGGAATGTTAGGTACAAAGCTTCTGTGATCAAATATAGTCAATGAAATTAAAAATATTGATAATAAAAAAATCGTCTGAATCTATATGAATATTGCTATTATAGTTGAAGCTGCGAACTAAAGTTTATCATTAAAATAAAGTGTTGAATTGAGAGAGAAAAGAAATAGTATTTTTCATTTTATCGTTCCCAGTTCTCGGAAGTCGGGCTCGACGTGAGCGCGTAGTGGGGGCAAGGAAATAGAGTCGAATTCTCCGAATTCGCTTCCCCTATCCCGCAAAACAGTCGACTCTAACCAGAGTCCACTGTACTGCACTCATTTATAAAAAAATGCCATTGTTCACTTGTTTTACACGAAGAAAACTTGGTAAATTACCGGTGGTATTTTACTTACCCAACCTTCATAGCATTCCAAATTTTAGGCTGCCTTTCCAACAGACGGCTTATGAGCGAGCGACTTTTGGAGGGACGAAGTGTAATATGTAAAGACAGAGAGGTAAAGATGCTCCAACGGAACAAAACCGGCCATGCCGTTCACCGCAATGGTTGCGTAGCGTACGGCAAGTGGGCTTGGTAGAGACAACCATTCTTCATTCGTTCAAAAACTAATCAGAGTAAGTATCAGAGGCACCCTCAATGACCCCCGAATGATAATAGACTTCTGCGTTTATCAATCAACTTGAATTTGAAAACTGTTTTTAAAAAAATATTTTATCCTGTTGAGGTGTGTGCAGAGACGGTGGAAACACAAAGCCTGAGCCACTCGTCTATGATCTTGCAATTCATTCCCACTCCGATACGACGAAGTCTTTATTGATTTGATGCGGGGAACTCTTATATGCTAATCCTGTTTATGTTGGGATATGTAATAATGATGTTGTTGAGCCCTTTGACGCTCGTTTGTGGAAAATTTTCTAAGTTTTGTAACGAAGGGGTGCACGAAAGAGCTAATGAGTTTCGTCGAAACGTGGCGACGGCACGTATGTTAGGTTATAAATCGTGCAATAAAAACAACTATTAGAAAAATTAATTGAATGTTTAATTATTCAGTTTGAAAATACTTCGATGCAGCAGAAAATATTACCGAGTGTGTAATTATCCGAGCCATAATCGGTTTTAGCGGGAAATTGCCAGAGACCGTTTCTATTAGGAATTTTGTGGTTGAAAAAACAACATTTGAACATTTTCTTCACGCAAAATTGAACAGAATACAAATTTTGATCATTGAAGCAGTTAGTGTTTAATCAGTCGCTAATTGGAAAATGCGTAATTAGATGATCTGCCATTTATGATAAAACATTTTTATTTTGCCTCTAATGAGGATATTGTTTCAATGTTTCAGGAAAGCCGTCGTTCGAATGGACAATCAGGTGGGTGGTGTAGAAGTGGGAGGGATTTCGATGATCGAGTCGTCAGGACTAGCAGACTTGTCTGACATCCCAGAATTGTTAGAGTCGGAATCAACGAGCCTCAGTCCACTCGCTAATTCCCTCGATCATCATTTGGCGATACAAGAGGATAAGGAATCTAGTACTGATGTAAACATGGGCATTGAAAATACCTGGTGAGCATATCTGAAATTTGACAAGTTCTCATTAATTTGATTCTCTCACCATATCAAATGAAGGATAGACTGAAAAATTTTTGATTAGGGGAGCATGGGGTAAAATGGACACTTGACTTTTTTTAAAATATTAATAACTCAGAAACAGATTTATCAATTGAGCTCAGTCTGAGTTCATCACAAAGAGGAATCATTGTTTTTTAATTGAAAAATAAAACTATTCTATTTCATGAACAATTCAACATGTCATGAATATCCTACCCTCCCCTATTTTTGAAATGATAGATAGAGTTGTCTTTTTTTACTGTTGATCAAAATTTCAGTCCACCAACGTAAGTTAGTTGTTTAGAGATGAAATAGGTGATATGCACCAAATTTGAACGTTGGAATGAGGTTATGTGGGGTCTAATGATTTGATTATCTCCATTATTCACTTGGGTACTAAAAATGTTTTCTTAGCCATGAGATTCCATACATTTGTTCGCATTGCCCTCTAGTTATATTTTTATTTTCTTGAGTTTTATTTGAGTTTCCTGGTAGGTAACCTACCTACTAGGAAACTCAATGTGAAAACGAATTAGTTTTTCAGTAAATTTATTTACTTATTTTAAATGTTAATGCCATATCTGCGTTCAGCAGTCTGGAAAATTAATTTAAAAATTCTCATTTCGGTAAATGGCTAAACATCTTTAAATCATTCCTTCACTTTCTAGGACTGAAGCAAATTGTTCAAGATCTGACGTCGTCAGTGTGGCAATACCCCTTCCTCCACCGCAGGCGTTTGATGATTTCGCTGATGTAGGCGCAGATCCAACCAGAGAAATTACTAGCGCTGAGTACGGTCCGTTCTTCCCACCGAGTTCAACCCTGAATAATTTGTTTTCGGATTCTGCAGATATCCAGGAGGACACAATTATCGGTTAGTATCCAAAAAAAATTAGGAGCAAAGTGGTCAAAAATATAAATCAATTTCATCGAAATCGGTTAGATCGACATGGAGTGATTAAACAAAATCAATCAATTTTATTGGAATTAGTTTTTGTACAATAGCTTTAAATGTAAACTAGATGGCCGTATCTCCGCCAAGATCTTTTCGTGGCTCTAAATTTTCTCTGCAGAGAAGATCCTTATGGAAATTAATCAATTTTTCATAGATTCCAATATGTTTATCAATAACTTAGAATTTATCCTTTCAAATTTTTCAAACATATTTTCGAAGGGTTAATTATTAATGAACTCTGATGTACAGACAGCATTAAAATTGCACAAAATATTACAGGAAACTCTATGAAATATCAAATGAAATCGTTGGAAATGTCTGAAATACGATGAAGTCTTCACACCAGAAGATTTGTGGAGAAATTAAAGATTTTCGTGAAATTTTTTAGAGGCACGAGTTTACAAATTCGTTGCGATGATTTATCTATATTACGGTCTACTTCCAAAAATTTATGATTGATTGAAGGAGCACGTGAAAATATCTAGCTCGTTAGAAATGTTAGAATTCCCCTACAATCTCTTAAAAGTATATGGATTTGCCGATAGTGCCTTTGAAATCTTGTTGACCTTCTAATGCTAATAAGCCACGAAACGCCACCAGCCGCACCAGAGAAAGAACCACGCGCTGTTAGGAAGAAACTGCGAAGGGGGCCAATCTTATTGTCATTAGAGGTTTGAATTCTGTGAAATCCTTCAAAATTCTTGAACAATTTGCAAAAATTTCATGAAATCTCTTAAAATGCTAAAAAAACGTCAGAATCATGGAAAGTCTGATAGTCCAAAAATTTGAAATCGTAATAAATTGAAATTCGATGAACAATTTTTTTTTGAGTGATTACTTACGTATATTGTAAAAATTTAAAGATATGCAAAATTTTGTTGGAAGATTCTTCATAAAGGAAATAGGCAGCTGCAAGAAAGGACTTGGTGCGAATTCGTGCATCTTCTTTAAATGCAAAGACATTCATCGAAGGCTAACTTCAACTTGAAATTAATTCGACTTATCTCTCTTCATCACTCCAATACTGAAATATTTCAGGGACTTCCAAAGTCTTCTGGGACGGTATAAATACTTAGATTCTTGTAGAAGTTACAACCCCCGCTGGAGTTTGTGGTCTTCGAAATCTTGGGAACACGTGCTTCATGGCTGCTGGACTACAGTGTCTAACTGCAACGCCTCCTGTTTTGATACACTTTCTGCAGATGCAGCAGGAAGATGAGAAATCACCTCCACCAGGATCTTTGATGGAGAACTTCAGCTCGCTGTTGAGCAAAATGTGGTCCGGGAGGTATAGTGTTGTGAGGCCGTTTGAGTTTAAACAAACTTTAGGAGCGTATCATTCACAATTCAAGGATTATAGACAGGTAAATTGGAATTATTGGAGTGCATGTGTCTGAAATTTATTCATTACGAAAAATTTTCAAGGTTTTCAGACTCAGAAGGAATTCTAATTTATTTTCATAAACTTCAAATTCATGAAAACTTTAAGTTTTATCCAGCCATAGAATTTGTCATTAGCTTCTAAAAAAAATTACAATCTTGTTATTTCTCATCTTTATTGGTAATTCAAAATGACAATTAAGTTGTTTATCTCTATATACTGACTAATTGATTATTGGGCGATTCCACGTCAAAACGATAGCCGAAAAAAATCGATGTCTCCGATTAGGTGCGTGTTTTTTTCTTGATTCTATATGATTAGATAAGGTTTCAGTTGAAATTTCACTCCAAAATGATTTTTTTTCATACGAGTTACGATTTTTTGAAAATTTTACGTTTTTTTCGCTTGTAAAAAACCAGCAGAGGACCGAGCCTATACGACAGAAAACATTTGACCCCAACTTTATACATTATTAGCCTTTGCTTTTTTTATTTCTACCAATTCCGTTGGTAGTACGCTTCCGAATGGATTCGCAGCAATTTTATTCTAAAAATTAAAAATAGCAATTTTACGTCAAATACGTAAAATATGCTAGCAATTCGTCAAAGATTTACACCTATTAGTCACGCTGTTAGCACTGCACCGCACAGGAATAATCGACATGATGATAAGTTTGAAATATCAAGGACAAATCTGAAAAAATTAACAGTGATCTAGATCGTATACTAGACAAAGGTCCCTGCGTTTTTTCATCCTCAGTATTACCCTTCATTATACAGGGTGTCCCATCTGAAAAGATGCGGCTAAATATCTCTCAAGGGGGGAGGGTAACCAAAAGATGTTTGATACAAAAATTGTAGGATTTCGAGGGGGACATCCGATGTAGTCATTATTTTGAGCTTTTAAGCTCACGCTTGTAAGCTGCAAGTACGAAGTGCTTTTTTTCAAATGGCAATCGCATTTTTCACCCCAATGAAACTTGTTCATCTTGATGAGTTATTTTTAGAAACCTCGTCATTCATTTAATTTCATCTCATTTTACTCGAAAAATGTCATAAAAAGAGTTTCCAGATAATTTTGTCCGTCGACAGTATCATTGAAGAAATATGGGCCTATCACTTGCCCATCAACCACACCGCACCACACGTTTACTTTCCAACGATGTTGATGATCAATGTGTTGCGTCCAGTGAGGATTCTCCCTTGACCAATAATGACAATTGTGTCGATTTAACGATCCAGTACTCTGGAACGTTGCCTCGTCGCTGAAGAGAACATACTGAAAAAAATGTGGATCTTCATTCAGTCTCTGCAAGGCCCAGTTACAAAAATCAACACGGTTTTGCCTGTCTTGTGCAGACAATGCTTGAGTCAACGTTATGTGATACGGGTGGTAGCGGCCAGATCGCAAAATTCTTTGTACTGTGCTCCGTGGTACTCCTAAATCCCGTACAATTTCTCTCAAACTGACGTGAGGATTCATGTGAATCATGACTAATATTGCAACAGCTCGGGGATCATCAGGATTAATACCTTGTACTTGTTGTTGTCGTCCTCGAAGGATTCTCCCTCTTCTACAACTCCTTTCGATCCTCCGGATAACTAAATCTGTAGGATAATGTAGTCGATTGCGGTACCGTTCTCGATATGTTCGAGCAGCGGCTCGATACACTCCCCCACACTCTCCCAAAACAAGTAAAATATCGACAATTTCACTGGCTGAATACATCGTGATGTGTTCAATGAAATAATAAGTGATACTAACTACCGACAACGGTGGCCGAAGTGGTTAAATCGCTCGGCCGGATGGCGGGACCCGTGAGGCGCGGGTTCGAGTCCGGCTTGGGGCAGGGATTTTTAATCCTTCGGAAACCTCCGAACGGGTAGTCTAGACACCGAGAATCATCGGAGAAATGGTAGAAAAACATTCCTCGATGATGCTCGGTCGATGGACGTCCGTGTCGACCAAGGTTTTCCATGGTTTCCCTTGGTCACCAGGAGAGTCTGTGCACGGCGTACAGCTCCTGGGGTACAATGTGACACGGTTGGAGAGGAAGTTGGCCCATGATAACCGCAAAATTAGGGAACTTGTAAAAACCCGAGTAGGGTATACATGGTAAATAATAAATAAAGTGATACTAACTTGATTCGGGTTGAATTGGCACCGATTAGAATAAAAGAATTCTCGAAGGAGTAGGGAAATGTTTTGTTTGTTGTTTACATTTGATAATTCCGGTGTGTAAACAGATCAATGGAACAATTACACCAAGATGCGCCAAGGATGTTTGAATTTTGAATTCGACCACAGAACTCGTTTTTGTGGCATTTTTCGAGTAAAATGAGATGAAATTAAATCAATGTCCAGGTTTCTGAAAACAACTCATCAAGATGAACTAGTTTCATTGGGGTAAAAAATGCGGTTGCCGTGTGAAAAAAAGCACTTTGTGCTTGCAGCTTGCAAGTGTGAGCTTGAAAGCTCAAAATAATGACATTGGATGTCCCCCTCGAAACCCTACAATTTTTGTATCAAACATTTTTTTGTTACCCACCCCCCTTGAGAGATATTTAGCCGCATCTTTTCAGATGGGACACCCTGTATATTCAAGCTCAAAATTGGCAAGTTTTCGAAAAATTTGCCATTGTACACAGTACACGACCCGGAGTTTCGCCATAAGAATTTCAAAATCTTGTTACTCATGATATTTTGGCCGGAAATTTTCATTGTTAGGGCTTTTAGACCCTTCAAAATGAGATGTCAAATTTTTTCACTTTTCTCCGACGCTTTACTGCAGTATCATTAAAAAAATTGAAAAAAGTGCGGCGCGGCACTCATAGCGCAACCAAGGGAGTGTTGAAATAGACCATACCCTGTTTCTATTACAGCTATGACATGTTTTACCAAAGATTGACATAATATGAAATAGAAAAGAACATACTTTCATTTTATATGACTTTTTATATCGTCCAGATTCGACAATCATTGATAATATTTTTAGGCCAATGGCTCTGAAATGACTGACAAAAAAGTTTAGATATAAATGACTCGATAATACTGGCTAGTAACCAAAATTTCAGATGTGCATTCCAACTTTTACGCATATTAAGAATGTCAAATTCACTTTCAGATGAAGAAGATGGTAAAATTGCAAATATCTTGAAAACTTAGTACCAATCATTATTCATATTTTGATCGATCTTGATAGGGAACAGCCCGACGAGTATTTTGAAAAAAAAAGAGAATGAAATTGGACTTGTAGTTGGAAAGATATTGAGCATAACAGTTTTTGCTTCCGAATGGAAGCCTACAAGGCTTTGACCGATTTTTCAATTTTCTAACTTTAATTGCAAATGGTTTAGAATGTTATGAAATGGGAAGAAATCATGCTTTTAGGGTCATGTTTGTATGTATATATGTATGTATGTATTTTTTTTTTTTTTATAGAGGTTTGGGAAAATCTTCAAAAGATTCTGGTAAAGTGATGTTAAAAACCAGATCTGGGATTTTTACCCAGTAAAAACCCTGTTTGCCTCTTTTTACCTGTAATCGTCCGTTCCCATTTCCCTCGCGGCACCATCGTGAAGTATTACTTCGCGAGGGGGGTTCTCAGCTGTTTACTCTTCCACTCTTTCCATCCAATGTATGTCCCCCTAACCTGCTAAGATGTTATGTGTGATTAGGAGGTTCCAAATAGATTTCTCACCTATACTGCAACCTTGCGCTTGCGTTCCTCGTTTCTGAGCTCCTTCATGACTTCCGCCGCGAAGTTGCTCGTTGCGTGTCAGGCTGTCTCTGATGACAGCATTGCTTCTACTACATTTTCGGGCGAGACTTTCCTTCCAAGTTCAGTCTCCCAAGTATCCCGGATGTCACTGAAACGGGGGCATGTGAAGAATACGTGCTCCGCGTTCTCGTCCACTTCTGTGCAGGTGGGACACGTCGGGGAATTCATGTTTTAATTTATGAAGATATGCCCGGAAGTACCCGTGTTCTGAAAGCATTTGAGAAAGATAATAGTTTATCTCTCCATGACTTACCCAGACAGCCACATGCGGGATCAGACGATGAGTCCATCTCCCCTTGGTCGAATCTGTCCACTTCTGCTGCCATCGGCTCAAGCTCTTTTGTCTCTCTTGGATTTTCAGTTCTTCGGGACTCAGCGCTTCTGATCTCTTCCGCTGGTACAGAGATCTTCGCTCCTCAGCTAATATCTCTATCAGTAACATTCCTAAGATGACGCACACTGCGTCCTCAGATACCGTCCGATACGCACTCGCAACTCTGAGAGCACTCAGCCGATGGACAGGTGCAATTTTACGGCGAGCTTGCAGCTGGAGTACGTCAGCCCAAATGGAAATACCATATGTAAGCACTGACGTAACCACTGACGACAGCAGCGCTCGTCTCCGTTGTTTAGGACCTCCGATGTTGAGCATGAGGCGTGCTAAGGTGGATCTGACTGCAGATGCCTTGGTACCCACGTGCTCTGCTTGCTGCTTGAAGTTGAGTCGGGCATCGATCGTCACCCCCAGGTATCGGATGAATGGCTGGGAGGTAATTTCACAAGACCCGACCTGCAGCGTGANTCCACTTCTGCTGCCATCGGCTCAAGCTCTTTCGTCTCTCTTGGATTTTCAGTTCTTCGGGACTCAGCGCTTCTGATCTCTTCCGCTGGTACAGAGATCTTCGCTCCTCAGCTAATATCTCTATCAGTAACATTCCTAAGATGACGCACACTGCGTCCTCAGATACCGTCCGATACGCACTCGCAACTCTGAGAGCACTCAGCCGATGGACAGGTGCAATTTTACGGCGAGCTTGCAGCTGGAGTACGTCAGCCCAAATGGAAATACCATATGTAAGCACTGACGTAACCACTGACGACAGCAGCGCTCGTCTCCGTTGTTTAGGACCTCCGATGTTGAGCATGAGGCGTGCTAAGGTGGATCTGACTGCAGATGCCTTGGTACCCACGTGCTCTGCTTGCTGCTTGAAGTTGAGTCGGGCATCGATCGTCACCCCCAGGTATCGGATGAATGGCTGGGAGGTAATTTCACAAGACCCGACCTGCAGCGTGATAGTCTCGATTATCTTCCTGCTAGTGATCAGCACGGCTTCCGTCTGTATGTCCGTCTTCCGTCATGTATGTATGTATGTATGTATGTATGTATGTATGTATGTGACAACATGGGTTTTTGGTGATTAATTTTTTAGAAAATTCAACGTAAATACGACGAAATTTGTAGACAGAAATCTGAAATTTTGGCTCCTTGTACCTATGAATGAGCTCAACTGTGGTACGCTGTTTCACTGCGATCGGTGCAGTATTTTCGAACATACAACAAATTGGTTAAATTTCGTTTTTTCTCAGTATCTTGAAACCTCCTGCACCGATTCCCATTTTTTTTCAAAGTACTTTTCTCGATGGTCTCTATCTAGACCAATCAAAATATATATACCCGTTAATAGAATGTTTGGAAATATTGCCATTTTTCCCATTTTTTCAACAATAATCTTATGCTTTGCGATAGTTTGAGAAAAAATGGAGATCGCAAGTTGAAATTTGGTATGGCCCTAGCTCTTATAATACTAAAAGTTGGTATTTTGAATGGGCGCAATCGGCCAAGCGGTTCTTGAAATACCGTGAGGGGCCCAGTTTTCGGGCGAGTAAGGATTCTTCACAAATCAATAACACGTGAATTCTATTTTTTCCACCAAATATGAAGTCTGATGGTTCACAGGCCATCCATGATGTTTTTCCGATAGAATGATGTTTGATTTTCATTCAAATGTTTGAGAATTGATAAATAATTGAGAAAAACGTATAATAACCTCCATGACCGAGTTTTCGGGCGCCGAACACCGCCATACCCATGTTTCCGGAAATCGTGGGCCCAGTTTCTGGGCGTGATAAATTAGAGGGGACTAATAGAGAGAAATTCAGGGAATTAAGAGTCGTGAGTCGACTGAAGAATGGTCAAACGGAGAATGAACAAATGGGAAATGGTAAAATGAGCAACGATGAAACGAGGAATAGTTAAAAGGGGAAGAGTCAAACACAAGCATGGCTGATGATTGTCTGCGAGGAATCATATTTTCGGCGGAGCTTATTTTCTTCAAATAAGTTCCCAATTCATTATTCCACTGAAGGAGTAAAAAAGGCGGTAAATTATTAAACCAAAAATGAGATTTCCTAGCGAGATAATTGGTTGTATATTCATTCGACAGCCTTCCCCGCTTTTTCCTTCTTGACCATTCCTCGTCTTGATCAATGGTGAAAAAGATATTAACGTTTTTTGTTATATATTATATGCAAACTGTTATAATCTGACATCGAAAGTAGACAATGTAACACGGTACTCGGTTCAGTACATAAATTAGCTTTGGTTCATTCCTCGTCATATTTTCCTTTCAAAGGAATTGTCGTAAGGAGTAATTCTTTTTTAAGCTCTCTGGCCACGTTTGGCCTCTGTCCTTTGATTGCAATCTCCACTTGCTTCCTCTTTATTCCTCTTTTCTTGGCGACAGCGTTGGGACTCTTTTTCTTAGCCTTAACAGCTTCTTTTTGCCTCGTTTCCTCAAAATTCTTCATTTTTTTCATCGAAGAGCCAATTTAGCAGCTGTCATTTGTTGAGCTTTCAATGCATGTTTTTGTAGTCGTTCTTGCTTCTTCAATTCCTTATCTTCTTTTTCTTTTCTCTGTTTGTCATATTTATCTCTGTGGTAATTAGTCCAAACATCACCTGTGGGTGATTCTGGGGGGGATTCTGAGGGGTTTTGGAGAATTTGAGTTTGGTTTTTCATGGCTGTCATTTGAGGTATTACGCCTTCTTCATAAAGATTTGAGAAATCTTTGAGTAAACTCTTGGTATTTACAAATTCCCTGAGTGGAGTCAATTCTCCGTCCTCAGAAACTTGAAAAAATATCTCGCTGGCAGTCTCGAAGATGTCTGAGAAGAGTATTTGAGTTTCATCTTTGTTGATCGAGGTAGAATCTTCGTCATGAAAAGGACTTGAATGTACTTCATCAGGAATCTGTGGAGAAAGCATGGGAGAAACTCTGATAGAAGAGAAGTGTTATAGAAATTTAAAGTCATGAGTGTTTCAAGTTGTCAAAAAATTTATTCGAGGAATCGGTGATATTAACCCTAGACTGGTCACCATGCGAGGGAATTGCTGCAACACGTCGTTTTATTTACCTTGCCATTGACTGGTTGACCGGAAAAATTTGAGAAAAATTGAATTCGTCCATTGAAGTATCTGGAAAATTCTAGTATTTTTTTTTTCAATATTGTATCCTTGATTCTGGGAGAAAAAAAAATTATTTCCAACTGGTGAACAATTTTTTCCCGTGTTAAATGAAATTACCTGTTGCGCGACGTTGCTGGGAATTCGCTAAACGCGCCCGGGAAGTGTGGAGTGGATTCGGCAACGCTGGAGCCTAAATAACACGGCGGCACTCTCTCGCGAAGGGCCAGTCAATCTGGTATTTGAGGTTCAAGTAATTCCCGAACTGATAAAAAAGGTACGGCCTTGTTCAGAAAATTGAGCTGAACAAAATAACAAAATGTCCTATCTCTCAATTTGGCAGGAAATATTTTTAATTAATTAAAAACTATTGACAATGAGCGCATTGCTACTAATATTACTGACGGTTTGATTCTCGTTCATCAGATCGAGATGAAAAATATATCCTTTTGTAGAGGAAAAAGTTCTCTACAAAATTGAAGCGAGAAGTACTACTCCACGAATTTTCACTTTCACGTAATTAATTGTTGAAGTTATGCCAACCCCAACATCCCCTAAGTATCAGCTGATCGACTCAACTTACCCCACGTATGCGCGCGCCGCTCGAGCATAGAAGCGCCATGCGCAGTCGAATTAAATCGAGTGAAGCGTAATTGTTTGCATTTTCATTGAATATCGAGAATTTATCAACAGGTACGGAGTTTTTTGTAAGAACCTTTTCCATAGAAAATTTCAAGAGCTATGTAAAAGCTCTTTATTGAAATTATTGTATCTCTGTTAGATTCTAAGATGCAGGAGAAAATATAATGATAAAAATTGAATTAGGGAATTTTTTTTTGCTGATACTGTTGAAACATGTTATAGACACAATATTTTTCTAGAAATGCTGTATCCGAAAATTATCTCTCTTCAATTGTCCACCAAATACTTCCATTTCTAACAACATTTTTTTAATTACTTTTTGACAGTTTTTTAATTATGATTCTTTTAACTTCAAAAACCTTTAGGTACATCTGTTCATACCTGCTCCTTACCTCCCTAAGTTGAACCTCCAAAGGTCATTCGTCACCTAAACTAGCCAATTACCCACCTTGGGCTTTTCCCACTCCAGTCTTCCAAGTCAGCCCTCCGCGCTACAACTCAACCATTATTAATTCAACTGTCTAAGAGGAATAATTTATTCAGGAAGATATCCACAGTATTGCAAAGTAAGTGTTGAATAGAAGTGAGATACTTAGAAGTGAAACCTTGAGATTTTTAGTGTGTGACTAGTTTCTTTGGATACTTCGTGACCCCTCATTTTATACCTGCACGCCTCTACAACATAACAGAATTAGCAGCTGCCTCTCTATCGGTTCGGACCCCTCGTGTTGAAAAATTCGACCTGGTGACGTGTCATACAGTTCGGGCTTGCCTTCCGTTGGGAGAGTTTCGAATACTTTATTTCCATCCCTGATATTTCAGAATTTTACATTTATTTCCAAGATGTCTTTTGCGGGGGTGTGTGTAATTTGTGATGAGAGTTTCAGTGATGGGCGAAAATGCAAAATGGTGGAGCAGAAAGCCATCAATAGTTTAATCGCCAAGAGCAAACTCTTAGGTGATGATATGTGGGAGTGTATCGAAAACTTGACAGAAATTACAATCCATGAACACTGCCGAATCAGTTACGCTGCAACAAAGCAAGGACAGACAAGGAAAGCTGCAAACTCGACAAAAGGTGATAAAGAACAATTTGATTTTCAAGTGCATTGTTTTTTGTGTGGATTATTATGGGCTCCGAAAAATAAACCTGGACGGATCGTAAAGACAGCACAATTCCAACAGAAGATTGAAAACTATATCGCTCGTCGCAATGACGACTTATCACAAATGATCGCAACAAGAATCGAGTCAACAGATTTATTAGAAGTTCAGGCTCGATATCATGATATTTATTACCGCAATTTCACATATATTCCCTCAGGCAATACCACAGGGAGACCAAAACTTGTAGGTTTGGAGGCTGCCTTGGAAAAACTCTACAATTATATGGAAGAAAGTGATGATTCGCAGTTTCTTATCACCCAATTAATGGACAAATTGGAAGGGGTTGAAATAAGCACAACAACTTTGAAAACAAAACTGAATAACAAATACATGAATGATATTGTGATGGTTGAAAACCCTGGAAAACCGACAATTGTGTGTTTTCGGAATACAGGCCATAAGATTTTGGCATAAGCCTTTTATGAAAGCAAAGCTAATACACCTGCAGAAGAACGAATGAGAATTGTTCGCGCTGCAGCAGCCATAATACGTGAAGACCTCAGGAGTCGAGTGTATGATTCATTAGTTTATCCAGCCCCAGAGGACATGCTTTCTGATATCAGGAGTGATATCCCTGAAACTCTACATATGTTCCTGGATGATGTTTTATTGAAGGGCAAGAAGACGAAAAACAAAAATTAACAGTCAAACGTGACAGTATTGCTGATGCGATAATATCTGTTGTACGGCCAAGATCCTTCATTTCATCAATTCAATTAGCTACTGGAGTGTACTTAATGAGGAAATTTGGCTCACGTTTGATTATTGATGTTCTAGCTAAACTGGGTTTCTGTACTTCGTATACTGATGTGAGTTTATATGAGGCTTCTACCATTATGGGCTCTGATAAAAAAAATTTACCTCATGCATACCTCCAATATGTATTCGACAACGCAGACCACAATGTTTGCAGCCTAGATGGTTATAATACTTTTCATAGTATGGGAGGAATTTGTTGCGTAACTTCAAAGTCAGGGATCTCTCATCAAGGTGAAATTAAAAAATTAGTTAAACCACCAAGTTCCGATTATGTCTTACAATCGAATCAGTGGAAATCGAGGAGGATTACAAACAATAGCCTTCCAGGATGTGTCAGAGCTCGATCTTGGACTCCGAGTGAGATTGCCAATAGCATATTCCCTCCACGTCTTAGCAAAACTGGAGAATATTCCTAAAATACCGAGTTGGAGAGGGTATATGGAGACTCTCAGTGATGATCCTGATTATCACGTATCACAGGTCTTATGTCTTCCATTTGTTAACTTACCACTATCAGATTTGAATACAATCAATATTGTTTTGCATTCCGCTGCCCGAGATTGTCTCCGAGTAAACCAAAAGACTTGTTTTGTTACCTTCCATCAACCACTTTATATTAAAGCCAAAGAAATCGTCACCAATGATAACGTCATCTTGAGCGATGTAGTTGTCAGGTTGGGAGGCTTTCACCTGCTGATGTCTTTTCTTGGAGCTATTGGAACTATCATGGATGGCAGTGGCCTCAAAGAGTTGTTGTGTACAGCTTATGCTGGTAATACAGTGGATCACATGCTCACAGGCCACGCTTTCAGTAGAGTCATTAGGGGACATCTCCTTGCCTACACTGCCTTGGGCACGATTATCGCCAGACAGTCCAACTTTCTCAGCGATGAAAACAAGGAGTATGTGAAAAAATTGCTGGAGGATTTTGCTATCCACTCGCCAACATTGCAACAAATCAATGAAGATCTCGAGCTACAGCACATCACTGTAAAAATGCTAGAAGTCATGCAGGCACTCGGACAGGTTGGACGCACAGCCAGACTTGACTGCAATATTTCGACTGCATCACTCTCGTCATGCAATTCATCGAAGCCGAGCACTTGGGCAATTGGAAGCTCCATCTCCAGTGTGTGCGGGACATGATCCTTATCTTCCATGCTGCTGGTCACTTGCCATATGCCAAGTCTACCCAGATCTACCTTCAAGAAATGTACCAGCCAGTTATGGATCCTGTCGAGTATGAGAAGTTTACGACACAAGGTTATTTCACCATACGCAGATCAGATAGGAAGTGGGCTGGTATCTGGATTGATATGACAGTCGAGTAGACACTTATGCGTATGAAAACATCCGGTGATCTCACAACTGGGCGTGGCATTAACAAGGGAAGTGTATTAGCTAGATGGGTACTTGGAATGCCAGTTACCTATGAAGTCATAGAGGCCTTCGAATCGTTCTGCGGTGTAAGAGGTACCACTGTTGAACAGCACATTGATTGGAGAGCTACCAGCATGAGTCGAAATGACTAGCATCATCACCGATTTGTGGAGTGGCTTTCAATACATAATCCCTTTGCAGCAGCTGAGTCTCATAATATTCGATCTATTGCTGACGGATTATGTGGTGGAGATCAGGTCAACTGCGATCATGCACTCGAAGTAGATTGAATGCGATAAAGACAACGTTGGAAAGAATGCTGCTGAAATTAAACTGAAACGGACCACGCGTGTGAAGTCACTAGGAATTGCAAAACGTGGGACCATAATCAACGACGAGATTGTGGCTGTCAACACGACTCTATTATTCCAGCGGATCGCAGCAGTCGTTAGAGATGATAGTGAGCTAGCTTCTCAGTCGTTACACTATGAGTTAGCTCCGTTTCCTTTATCATTGTTCGACAACAACGGAGTTATGAGGAAATCCAAGAAAGCAGAACTGTACAGTATATTCACGTTTGTTCCAATGAGTGAGATTAACTTGAAGACTTGCAGAATCGTTGTCGATGGTGGCTTTTTACTCCATAAGATTTGCTGGCCTCTGGGTAGCACCTATGAGCAAATCCTTCAACTCTACGTGGATTACCTTCTGAGACACTACGGCGCTGATGCTATAATCGTATTTGATGGCTACAAAGAATGCGATATCAGCATCAAGTCTTACGAGAGATCCCGACACACGACAATTAACACAGGAACAGAAATCATCTTCGATAGACATATGCCCGCTAACTTAAATCCATCAAAATTTTTATCGAATGATAAAAATAAAAATAGATTCATTGAGTTCCTGAAGAGTAAGCTCACTACTACTGGAATAGAAGTCATCCAAGCACCTGAGGATGCAGATGGGTTGATTGTGCTGACCGCCATTGAACAGCTCAAATCTCATGAACGAGTTGTGGTAGTTGTCATGGATGTTGACTTGCTCGTTTTATTGATTGCTCTAACACAAGTGGATAAAGACATTCATTTTATAAAAGAGGGTAGTGACAAACGTGATACCGAATTTTTCTCGATATAGCAAAATGGATATTTGAAAGAGAAAATTCGATTCTACCATGCTTTTACAGGATGTGATACTACCAGTGGGGTTCATGGTAAAGGAAAGAAATCGTTCTGGAACTCTTTGAAGAAAAAATCTCAACTAGATGTCCATGTGAGCACATTCAACGATCCGACTTCAACAAAAGAGGAAGTAAAGCGAGCAGGAGAATGTCTCATGCTGGCGCTTCATGGAGCTGGGGACAATCATATGTCCATAAATTCATTTCGTCATGAGCGTTTCGTTTCGTCCACTGCACGCGTCAAAACAGAAGTAAAATTGTCCCAACTCCCTGCGACAACTGGATCCACCGAACAGCATTCATGGCGGGTTTACTTACAAGTGCAGAAGTGGCTCGGCATTTAAAAAATGGAATATTCTTTCCCGTCATGACCAAAGAAGCCCCCGCCCCGGACCATATTTTGAAGATGATTTTCTGTTCCTGCAAAGGAGGCTGCACAAATCGCTGTGGGTGCAAAAAAGCTGGACTCAAGTGTTCAAGCATATGCTCAGAATGCCATGGCAACTCTTGTTCCAATTCAGCTATGGTCGACATCTCTTCAGATACACCTGAGAGCTCCACTGAGGCTGGAGATTTGTTAGTGGACGAATTCGACTCATTAATCACTGACCGCATTGATGAGCCACTAGATGACAACGAGAACAACGAAAATACCCCAGCACTAGATGAAGAGGCTTGGATGATGATTTCCAAAGTCCCAATCAGGCCTCAACGAGCAAACGACGTTTAGACACTTGAACATCATTGAAAAAGGTAAAAGACGAAGCTCAATTATAGATATTGAAATTCAAATCGTTATCTATTATAAAAACAGATGAGTTTTTCTTACGTTTGTTTTCAAGATAGTAGGCGATCGCTTGCTGCTTCCATAGTTGAACGTTAACGACTCCACACGGACCTACATCAGCGGATTCTTTCACGTACCTTGTACTTCATGAAATCACTATTGCACAATTTTCATAATTTCATTTTAATGTCTTAGTTGTTTATATCTGTAACGAAAAGTATTTTTCTCTTTAGTCTATATGCCAGGTGCGATTTCTGTATCCATTGAGATATCCAGAAGATTTTATTATTGGATTCTATGTTTTCGAGGTCGCTGATTGCGAATATGATAACCGTTTGTGCGAAATCGTGGGCAGTCTCTTTGCTTATAACAATTTAATTGTTTAAAACAAAAGATAACAGAGACGGTTGACTATGGGAGATAAAGTTCCAAACAAAAAATGTTCCTTATCGAAAAGTGGACATATTTTGTTTCATAACTTTTTCTCATAGCTATCATGGTTGCAGAGATATCGCGGATGCAAGTCCAGCGGGCGGCGCACTGGCACTATTGCGCGACGGCAACGTGCTTCTGACTATTTGTAAGAAAAATGGTTGGACGGAGAAAAAAATGGTTGTAATAAAAGATGTTTGTTATAAAAAGATACATCAGATCAATTATTCGACTTTTGCAATTATTTCCAGTAGTTTTCGAGATATTCAATGTTTTAGAGGCGATAGCCGGACAATTTCGCATTGCGTTGATCATTAAATCGTCATTATCTCGTTAACTACCAGGAATGGATCTAAATGTCTAACAACTCAAAACATGCATCATAAAATTAACATTTTTTATTTGAACTTTTTTTCTTTGGCTCCATTAGGTCAGAAGATATCCTTGGCGACACTCAGGGTATGAGTGCATTGAACGTTCAGTATCCAAGGATATCTTCTGAACGGAGCTAGAGAAAAAAAGTTTAAATAAAAAATGTTGCTAATTTTATGATGCATCTTTTGAGTTCTGAGACATTTAGGTCTATTCCTGGTAGTTAACGAGATAATGACGATTTAATGATGAACGCAATGCGAAATTCTCCGGCTATCGCCCTTAAAACATTGAATATCTCGAAAACTACTGGAAATAATTGCAAAAGTCAAACAACTGATCTGATGTATCTTTTTGTAACGAACATCTTTTATTGCAACCAGTTCTCCGTCCAATCATTAAAAAAAATATTCCGAAGCGCGTTGCCGCCGCGCAATAGTGCCAGCGCGCCGCCTGCTGGACTGGCATCCGCGATATCGCTTTTTTTTATTATTAAGGCTCGAAACCTGCAGGTTCATACAGCCATAAAAATAGATATATGTGCTTACACAGACGCATACATATATATATATATATATATACATATATATATATATATATATATATATATATATATATATATATATAAGGAGTCATTTTTGAATCATACGTACATTAAATATTAATTTTACAGTCGCTTAGAAATTTTGTGATAGCTTCAATACATTTGACATCTAGTTCTCTCAGGATGTTAACGCTAGAGTACGGAGGGTAGAATTGATTTTTCCGGAAGGTGTTGTACATGGTTTGTCTAGGAGGATTATATCTTGGACAATCCCACGAAACGTGGTCGATATCTTTACTTGGATGTCCACACTCACATTGCGCTGATTCTATGAAGTTCTTCCTCTTCAGAGAAGCAGCGAGATGGTAGTGGTT
The DNA here is from genome assembly GCF_001412515.2 of Diachasma alloeum. NCBI lineage: Eukaryota > Metazoa > Arthropoda > Insecta > Hymenoptera > Braconidae > Diachasma > Diachasma alloeum. The sequence goes on from NW_021680698.1 coordinate 164,429, forward strand.
ACACTGTTAGAATTTTTTTTAAATCGAAGGTGAAATGGCAATAAAATTTGGAGAAATTGACTTGAAATATATTATGAAGGGAAATAGTGCTTGAAAATTCAATTTTTCGTCCTTGATCGTGGAATTGTGGTCAAAATGAACTCGGAATATCAAGCCTTCGAACTTGAGGGGTCAATTCAAGTGTTAACGCACTTTAAATTTCAAGACTCTCACTTCGAATTTTCAGGCCAAACTCCGAATTTTTTTTTCACGGCGATAATCTCTCGAATTTTATAGCGTGCCCTAATCTCTACGGGTATCCCCCGCTCGAACCTGATAGAAAGGGACGGGCTTCAAAAATTAAGGACGCTCTCTGCATAGTAAATACCCAAGAGCTTGAAAATACGGTACCATTATTACTTTACGATAGATTTGTATTAGTGTTGGCTTCTCATTCCACCCATCCAGCCCAACCCCTTTCCCCTCTGCGATCAGCAAGCTTGATATTCGCTAATTGTTTGAACTATCATAACTGAGTGATCAGCCGGAATGTGAAAAAAAAATATCAAAATTTTATTTTAAATAAAAAGTTTATCAAACTTACCAGAAGAAAAAAATTTTATTGATAATTTATCTTAATAAATTCTCTCCCTCGCAATGCTTGTTGCAATGATACTTATTCAGTCAGTTCGAAATATGAGTCTTTCACTCGCTCACGACATGATAATTTTTTTTCAACATTTCTGTCTTATAAATAATTAATCAAAATTGTTCAACTTCCCGAAATTTTTTTTTTCGTCATGGAATAGATTACTGATAAAATTCTGAATATGAATAACTTAATTACAAATTCGAAAAAATAATTTTGAGGGAAGAAAATTCATGGTTTATAAATTATTTATGGAAAAAGATCGAAATTCCCAGAAATAAAATATTTTTAATTATTTCAATTATTTCAGATTCTTAGAAATATTTTCTAACTATTAGAAATGATAAATCAAGTTCGGATTCAAAAATGTTAAAGACTAGAATCATTGTAAAATTTCCGCTAACATAGAGAAGCATTGACACAAAAAAAAAACGTCGAATCACTTGGATTTGTATAAACTCATGTATGGGTAACACCTTTGTCATTTATTTGCGATTTTAAACTGATAAAGGTATCAAGCACTTGCATATAATTTTAAACATTCATTGGGTGTAATGTTCGATCAGAATCTCAGTTGTTTCTTACCGTATCTTGTATTTGAATGATAATGGAAATATCTTCTGAATTAAATATCTCAAAACCTACCGAAACAAAGTAAATTTTTTCTTCCTCCACAATATAAGAAATATGGAGATATATTCCAAGCTATTACAATCTTTCTGATTTCTTATTTCTCCGCTTGACCCTTTAGATACCGTATCGTACCGAGTCAAGCTTTAGCTGGTAGAGTGGGGGCGGTCAATTTTCATGGAGAGCGTATAGAAAGGTGAAAACACTTCTCGGCTCAGAGGGTTGAGCTCACTTGTTTTTAGGAGAGAACGGGGCACTTAGTGCTGGCGGGCATCCCTGATTTTCCACTTAGTGCTGTAATGTCCAGATTATTTCATTCACTTCCGCATCAACAACAATGCACAAATCACCCTATTTCAAAATCAATGCCAACCGACATCGACCTCTAAAGAATGCACAACGTTGCACTCCTCGGGAACACTTGCAAAACGAAAGACCGCAACCTTGCAAAATTCGACAACAGAGCCGGGTCGATGAACCAGGAAACCAAAGAGGCGGAAATCACGCCACCTCCCCCACTCCAAATAAATTTCCATTTTCCCCAAGTAAGGCGAGGCCCCTCCAAAAAAATCAAACCTCAGTCACGAAAACCCTCTCGCGAATTAACTACGACTTCTTGGCGGAAGTATTTTTTGGAATCGGTCCGGCTCTTGTTAGTGTCCGAACTTATCTTCGGAAATTCGGAGTGTTCTCGAATAGCAGTAGGGAACATAAATTAGCAAGTGTTCGGGGATACAAGTTCCTTTAACCGAGAGTAGAACAGCTTCTTGCATCTGAGAGAATTAGTGGTGAACTTGGTGAATCGTGGGTGTGGCTCAAACTTTTATAAACAATTAAGACTCAAGACTTATTCAATTCTAACTTCATCAATTCCGAACAAGTGGAAGACGGGAATTCCACCTAAGTATTTGTAATAGTGTACCAATCGTTCGCTGGCAGAGAAACGTGGTGGATTACCTCAAGAATTCACGAAATATAATTAAGAACCACTCAAAGTGAGTAATTACCATTGTTAACATTCAAGAGATAGATCTAGTAATGATTGCAGGGTTTCACAGATAATCATTATTTCAACCTCTAAAATTGTACGAAGAATCAAAATCAATTCAAATAAACGTGTAAAGTTCATCTAATCTCTTTTTAATTCAATTTCCAATCCATATCCATCAATAGTAAAATCAACCTCAGGTAAGAATAAAAAAGCAGCGTCGTCCATTTTATTTAATTATAAATTCTAGCTAAAAGACTAAAATTCTTGTCCTTCGACGCAGGTAACATCTCCAGACATAACAGTGCGTTAAATAATGAAATATGATTTTGAAATAGTAAATATACCCTTCTTAATTAATTGAAGTTATTAACAATTTGAAATTTTATTCTAATTCTTCGTGGAAACTATTAAAAGATACCTCCAAAATTTCAATCATAAAATGTTTTTCCATTCTAATTGAATAATCGGAATGAAAATTAAATGGCTAGTTGACCCATGAGGGTCACGTTTTGCTGGGAGTTTCCCATGGCTTTGAGCGGATTAAAAATTTTTACACCCTCCCCCACTTTTTGCAATTGTCATGAGACCGGGGCACGCATACCCATTGTTTATGGCACCCGTTTACTTTTTTTTTAAAGACACTTCCGGTCTTTTATTGCCTTTCGTCCGCAAAAGTACTGGATTTTCCAGGTGTTCGAAATAGCCCCTCATAAAACCCCACTACCCTCTCATTCATACACTCACTCTGTTGATTGAGTCCTCGGGAAAATTTTTCTTGAATTTCTCTCAGCATTTAGGGGCTTGTCCTAGGGTTAAGATTGAGTGATCACAAACCTATCTACAGTGCGAACGAGATTCTCCTTCAAACAACAACAGTGTTAATTCAAAAGTGCTGAAGCCAATTGGCGATTTTGAGGATATTCAAGGACGAATCTAGTAAGTACCCTTTTTTCATTATATAATTTATCCGAAAATAATAATTAACGGGCGAGAGAATATAAAATAGCCAAAGTCTCAGTTGAACCTTTGTCAAAAATTCCAGTTACCAAACAAAATTTAATACGACTCATTTTCATCTATAAAAGCAAGTGGAGATTAGTTTTTTAAACATTTTTTGGAAATTTTGATTTGTGTTATGCGGAAAATATCCTTACACCCCCGCCATTGAATTTTACACTGAATTCTTATAAATTTTTTCAGGTAATATGTATACCTGTCAGTTCTGTTCGAAATAATCAAATTGGCTCAGATGTCATTTATTACACCATCGAATGCGACACGGCAATATTAGCCAACAATTCCATTGCGGATATAACGGATGCGAACTTGCTTTCCGCGGGGAGTCTTACTTGTATAAAGATTTAATTAGATATCATAAAATATCAGCGAAAAAGACAGAGGCTATTGCACTACTAGTGTCCAAGACAAATAACAACTGTCTGTACGGTCGCAGTATGTGAGCAAACATTTCATGATTATCATGTTTATATGAAACATTTGAGATACCATATACGAACTGGAACCGAAGTACTTTGCCCAGTCTCAGGTTGTAACAAAAAATATTCATTGCTTTCCTCTTTTACGGGCCGCATGTCATCGTATCATAGACCTACTCAATTTGATCACGTTGAACGAAAAAATCTCGTTTCTTTCCTTGATAAAACGCGTAAAAATAACGAAGATGAACAAATTCACCAAAACCATTATGAGTTAACAGTGCATGAGGAAAATTTTGATATAAATGACGATAGCATTGATGTGAACAGTGAAGATGAATTAAATGATGATTTTTTTAATTTAGCAGATTTTTATCTTAGAATGGAGAGTCAATTTATTGTTCCAGTCGCGACAATACAAAAAATCATTGAAAATTTGCAGATTTTGAATGAGGCAAGCCAGAAATCTGTAGCTGCTCAATTGAAAAAATTATTATCATCAGAAAATTTATCAGAAGGAAAAATTCAGGAAATTATTAATGAGGTCGTTTCTTTAAACACTTTTACTCGCCAAAATGAATTTTTAGATACCGATTACAAACGGAAACTTTTCTATCAAAATCAGCCTCTGTATGTCAGCCCATGCGAAATATTTTTAAAGAAAGAAGGGAACAAGAAATTGTATTTTCAATATATGCCTATCGGAGATACACTAGGAAATTTATTCAAAAATTACAATAACTTCCCTGCCCGGAAAGTTAATAAATAAATCAATCATTTCTTAAAATTGAACGACACACCCAGAAATGATGGAGTATTGAGAGACTTTACCGATGGATTGGTCGTTAGAAATAATGAATACTTTGAGAAAAAGCCGGATGCAATCAAATTGATCTTATATCAAGATAGTTTTCAGGTGGTCAATCCTATTGGGGCTGCAAAGAAAAAACAAAATTCTTGCAGTCTATCTGAGTTTAGGAAATTTACCCGCACATCTTTGTACTCATATCAATACAATTCAGTTGGTTGCCCTATCTACAGAGCGAAATTTTGATCACCATAACGTATATGGGAAAATTGTTGATGATCTCAAGTTATTAGAAAATGAAGGGTTGGAAATAGCACCGGGCGACATACGGAAAGTAGGATTGGCTTTTATCGCAGGGGATAATTTGGGAAGTCATGCATTAGGTGGATTTCTTGAAAATTTCAGCAAAGCCATTTATTTTTGTCGTTATTGTCTCATTCGAAGAGATCAATTCGATAAAAGCATCAAATTTTGTACGCAGTGTGATACAACTCATTATCACCATTTTGAACCTACTCAGAGAACAATTTTTTTTATTGCTTCCTATGATATGCACGCTCAAAAGGCAGTCGAGACAAATAAACCACAGTTTGGCGTGAAATTCAATTCGATCTTCAATCAGCTCAAGAATTTTCACGTCTGTCTGCCAGGGTTACCACCGTGTTTAGGCCATGATATTACTGAGGGTTTCGCAGCATTTGATTTGAAGCTTTTCATTGATTATTTTATAGAGAACGGTTGGTTCACGTATGATGAGATCAATTACAAAATCGAGAATTTTCCATATTCAATAGACAGTCGCAAAGATAAACCCTGTCTTATATTGCCCGACAAGGGCAGAATAGTTGGAGGGGCGTGGCAAATTCTAACATTCATACTCCTTCTCCCTCTCATCATTGCGAATAACATGAAAGATAGTGATGATCCGGTTTGGAAAGCCTTTTTAATCATGTCCGAAATGATCGAAGTAATTTGTTCATACGAAATTCATGAAAAATATTTACCATACTTGGAGAGTTTAATTGATGACTATTTGTTTTTACGTACAAAATTGTTCCCCGACAATCCATTGCGCCCCAAACATCATTACCTAACCCATTACCCTTCATTAATATTATCATTTGGCCCTTTGATGCGTGTATAGACTCCGATTTGAAAGTAAACATAGATTTTTCAAAAAAGTTTTCCGTTGCCTGGGCAATTATAAAAATGTGAATAAAAGTTTGAGTGTGAAACACGAATTATCTCAATGTCTTTTGCGCGAAGGCTCAGATTTCCGTAATGATGTAGAACTGGGGAAAAGTTGCAAGTTTGCAGCTCGAAGGTTCAGCGTTGATATTCAAAATGCCATCAAAGTAATATGTCCCACAATTACAGATATTGATGAATACATGTGTGTCGTAGTAAAAGGGATAATGTACAGGCCAGATCGGGCTTTCATTTTCCGCCAAAATGACATGGGTACTGAATTACAAATCGGAGTGATTGTTCGTATATTCGTTGATGTTTATTCCAATATTTATTTCCTTGTGGAAAATAGAGAAAATAATTTCAATCCAATCTTGCGCACGTACGAACTTGGAAGTCAATTTTATAACGAATGCATATCGTTGAAAACTCTTTATAATTATCATCCACTTCACGTTTATATATTAGATACAATACGATGTATCCGTTTAAAGCATGGAATTGTCGGAAAATGAGTCTCTAGATTTGATTCAATCTCTCCTTGGTGTTTTTCTCAAGTATGAACCTCAACTATTATCCAAAATTTTTATTAATGGCCCCTCCACACTGCTCAATCTTACTAATTATCAATTTTTTTCAGTACAATGTCTTTATACGACGTCACAAATGAGACCACCAGCCCTCGGGCCATCATTGTAGCCAATAATTTAGAGGAGATCATCTCACAATCTGTTATCGAGCTGGCATTACCAAGGGCTGAGTATAAGATATTATATTATTATTTTTACATGATAAAATTGTATGTTCGCCGGGGTCATCGATAGTAATGGACATTTTAATATTTTCAGATTGTTTTGGAAAGCAATGGAGCAGTTATCTCAAACTTCCATGTATTAGAAGTATGGATGGAAAAGTTCAAGGAATTGCCTCAATTTAGAATCGTCCCTAGAAAATAAAATGTGCAAAAACATGAGTCACAGTCCAAGAATTATTTGGATCATCATATTGTGGAGGTGCCAATGGCGACCACTTCATCGTTTACAGAACACTCTGTTCCAACTTATAACGATTCAACAGTACGGATAGCCCCAGCTCCCTTGAATGATGATCTTCATTGTGAGGAGAGTGAGAACAGTGCTGCTGCAGCGAATCAACAAGCAAAGCCAAAACTCTGGTCGTGGTCACAATTGCCTAAGCATATTATTAACCAATGTAGAGATAAGAAACGGTTGGAGAGATGCGATATGGATCTCGTGACGAATCTGGTTGCGTCGCACTTGCTCTTTGCTGTGAAGGATACGAGAATTACGGCAATCAGAGCAATCATCCGTGAAATAATTCAGCAATATCCTGACACGTTCTATGACCGATTAAATGGGAGATTATTGACTACGACAGTCGTATTGGAAAAGAAGATTGCTCAAAATATTTATCACAAGAGAAATCAACGTAAAAGAAATGCAGCAGGGGATGAAATTGATACGACAAGAAGGAAACGAAGGAGACTTGATGAAATGGAACATGTGCTGGATTCACAGGGATGTGTTCGTTGGGAGCCTCCAATTCCTGTCGACCAGAGTGAGGAAACTCAAAGCGTTGCTCAGCAATTTTTGAAGGATGCGGCAAATGCACCAAATGATTCAACAACGCAAATCCTCCATGCCCTCGAGCAATCATATTCGAAGCAGAGGATGGACTTCAGTCATCGCTCAGGACTCATTTTTGAAGCCCTCGAAAATTGGCCGGTTCTCACCCAGGCAGAATTTTTCATGTGGCACGCTAGTGAACTACTTGGAAAGAGCGTGGATACTACCTTCAATGAAGGATTACAGAACAAATCGATAATAATTCAATATATGAAGTATTATGAAATCCAGAGATGTAACAGTGAAAAGCAACAACTGCTGGAGATGAGAAGGATTTTGAATGCAGCGGAGCTTGCTAGACAGCGCCTTCAGTGTGACAACCCTTTGAAAATCGCGACAATTCCAGTCTTGCTAGCCTACTTCAAAGAAAATCAAGATAGGCTATACATCATTAGAGATGTGAGTGATATTTTTTTTTGGAAATTTGAGATTTTTTGAAATTTTGTTAGAATTTTCTCAATGAATAAATATTATTTTTCAGGCTGCCACGACAGAAGATGATCTTGAAGCTTGCATCAGTGCACCAACTCCTACCCTGGTGATTCTAGGAAACTCCTTATATGATAGGTCTGCTTCCTGTAAGATTTATATTGAGAGTAAACCTTGCCTCACAGCTGATAATGTGTTACAAGGTTTCCTTATAACATTCTTGGCCTACTTCGTATTTGGTCTCGAATATCCCAGTCAGATAAAAAGCACACTGGAATTCATCCAGAGGTAAAGTTTCAATATTACACTGATAAAAAATTACATATGAATTTTCAAAATGGAAATCTTTCGAAATTTCTGAGGAGAGTTAATTTAAAGGAAATACAAAATAATCCATGTATTGGAATACTAGTAATTTTCTTGAAAATTCCACGGAAATTGAAATTTCAATTGACGATGGTGCTGAAAATTATGGAAATTCAGACACTATCTTGGATTTTCTATTTTTTTAAATTCAGTGTTAATTTAAGTTTAATTGTCTAATCTATTTTGAAAATTCATTTCATTATTGAAACTTTTATGAGTATTCAATATGAAAAAAATTAGAGCAATGCTAACATCAATGTAACTTAAATTTTAAGGGGACTAACACATAGCCTCATTCATTTTCCAGAATTTTTTTGGACATCAACCCAGAGCTTGGTCATAAGAGAGTGAGCGGGCAAAAAAGACGACGTTCTCAGATTGATGTAAAATCACAGAGCTTGAGTGAGTACATTGAGAAATTCCACGAGAGACTTGCAAACTTCAATAATACTGTATAGATATATAACATGAATATAGAATAGGTCTAGTTATATTTGAATCTACTTTTAACTGAGTGAATCAACTTGCTGATGAAGACTAAAAATAAGTAGATGTTATACTTTACAATAAACTTATTTTTATAAATAATTCAATTAGGTCTAGTAAAAAAAGGAAATAATATTACTATGTCAAAATATATGTATATGTTCGCTTCATTCGTAATAATAATAGATGGAAATTTCAAAATAATGAATGAATTTATTAATAATCATAATAATACTAATAATAAACGGAGAAAATTGGGCCCTAAATGTCCTTAAATTCCAATACCAACCGTATGAATTTTAAAAAAGGACTTCATTTTTCAAGGTTTTAGTTGCCGGTTTATCATAGCCATTCTCAAATATTCATGTCTACATCAAAATTAAATTTCCAAAATGCCTTGAAAATCATAGTTTTTTCTTCAATAATAAAGTCCTTTGTTACTTCAATATTGCGAGCCACAGTCGGCATATCTCAGGCCACCACGGCTAATTTCGTGTTCGCCCCGAAAATTCAAGTCCATTTTCACTTGACGTTTAGGGTTCCGTGTACCTGATATCTACCGGCTGGTTTGGGAAGTTCAAGTGGGAATTACCTGGAACCTTAAGGGATAATCTGACTTGGAAAAAACTTTGCCATCATTTTTCCTTCAAATTTCCTTCAAATTTCAAAACGTTTCTAACAGTGTAGATCTCGCTCTATTAACCCAAACTATAGTTCTTCTGGATAGTTTTTTGTTGTAGAACCATGGTTTGCGGGATTTAACAAAATATTCTCTAAAGAATTCTTTCCCTTTACCTCTTACAACTTCATCCGATCCCTCCATGATACAGATTTCTAAAGTAGAGTCCAGTGATCTCTTTTTGAAATTTTCACGATAGTCAGTGAACGGGATGGTAACGCGATATCTCTGCAACCATGATAGTTGTGAGAAAAAGTTGTAAAACAAAATCTGTCCACTTTTCGATAAGGAACATTTTTTGTTTGAAACTTTTTCCCCTACAGTCAGCCATTTCTGCGATCATTAGTTTTAAATAATTAAATTATTACAAACAAAGAGACTGCCCATAATTTCGCACAATCGGTTATCATATTCGCAATCAAACCTGGAAGACAGAATCCAATAATCAAATCTTCTGGATATCTCAATGGACACCGAAATGCCCCTGGCGTATGGACTACACCTACGAAAAAGGTCTTTTGATAGTTTTTTCTAAAATCATATATTAAAATAATTCTATATTCAATGAGACATGAACAATCGACTTGTGAACTTTTACTACTTCACTACTGATATCATTGCACGAATAATTGAAATTATTAAATTATTTAACTCACTCCTCGGTACGGATAAATTAATTTGTTTTAACCTATATTCCATGACGTCGGAATTAATAGTTCGTATTACGAGATAGAACGAGAAAGATATTTTAAATTGATCTTTCATTATTTGTTGAATCTCTTGGAAGCTAACAGACAGCGTCTTTTTCATCATAAATCTTTTTGTAAAGAGTAATGAAATCTACAAGCAATGATTGTAGAATAAATTTTGAACCCGTCTTTGATCACAATATATTGGGCCAAATCTGCACTTCCAAGAGCATTCACTAATTGAATTTTGATCAGCATATTTTCTCCTGTATCTTGGAATCTAACGGAGATACAATATTTTTAATAAAGAGCTTTTATATAGCTCTTGAAATTTTCTACGGAAAAGGTTCTCACAAAAATCTCTGTATCTGTTGATAAATCTTCAATAATCAATGAAAATGCAATAAATTACGCTCGACTCGATTTAAATCGACTGCGCATGGCGCTTCTACGCTCGAGCGGCGCGCGCATACGTGGGGTGAGCTGAATCGATCAGCTGATATTTAGGGGATGTTGGCGTTGGCATAACTTCAACAATTAATTACGCGAAAATGAAAAATTGTGGAGTAGTACTTCTCGCTTCAATTTTGTAGAGATTTTTTTCCTCTACAAAAGGATATATTTTTCATCTCGACCTGATGAACGAGAATCAGTGATATTAGTAGTAATGTGCTCATTGTCAATAGTTTTTAATTAATTAAAAATATTTCCTGCCAAATTGAGAGATAGGACATTCCGTTATTTTATTCAGCTTAATTTTCTGAACAAGACGGGATCTTTTTTATTAGTTCGGGAATTATTTGAAGATATACCTAAAAATTATGTCAGATAGTCGCATTTTCCCATCAGGCGACCAGACTAGGGTTAATATCAATAAAAATATCAATATCTACATTACAATTGTAAAGTGAAGGGGTAAAAAATCGTGTAAGTGAATTGATTACAAAATAAATTGATCATGATTGTTTTAAAAATTGGTAGAAAAAGTACGATCATTTAATTAATTATACGTGACACGCAGATACCTTCTCTGTATCTGGGTTTTCTTCATCCACCTCTGATACTGAAGCTCCAGCTGTTCTTCCCATCTCGAAAGGTCTCTCAGAATTTGTAATTTTCGGTCAGAATGAAAAAAGGCTCTTATGCGACATATCCCCTGACCACTCATCCATCTCATCAACCAGTTTGAAAGTTTGAAGAAGTTGGCTCTCAATGTGTGCCTCCATGAATTCGATATGAGTCATCTGTGGATGGTCTACTGTAGCAGGAGGTGTCTCCAGTAGTTGCTGTCGCAAAGCTTTCAGTTGTTTCTCATAATTGATTGCGTCAGGATCGAAGGGATGGAGCCCAGTTGCACGAAATCCATTGCGTATGATTGACTCCCAATTTAATTTATCAATTGCTTTCTTTAGAACCCCTCCGAAGTGTTTTTTTTTTCAATCGGTCTCCACCGGTAGCCAGTCTGCATTCTGGAACTACCTTTTTCCACACAGCTTTCAGCGGATGAAAAACTGCAACGTCCAGAGGCTGGAGAACGTCGGTAGAATTAGGATAAAGTGCACTTAGTTCGATGCCATTCTCACGACAGAACTCACTCAGATCTAAAGTCAAATGAGACGAGCGTCCATCCAAATACAAGATAACTGGTAATTTAATTTTGTTTTGATGAGCCACGGGTGAAACGAGTGACGTACCCAGCCAAGAAATGAAGTGGCTGTCATCTATCCACTGTCTGAACGAGCAATAGTGTATTCCTTAGGTATGAGAGATGCAACACCAGCAGGTATTCGCACGTAATTGAACATGATCATCGGTGGTAAGAGTTGGCCAGCTGCATTTCCACAGAGCAGGACTGTGAGACACTCCTTGTTATTATTGTTTACGAAATTATACGCAGATCGTTCGCCTCGTTTTGCTAGCACTTTTTGAACTTGTGGAGACAGGAGGAAGCCAAACTCATCGCAGTTGAATTTCCTTGTCGGTCCAATCTTTTTTTTTTTTTTTTATATATTCCGGCCCTTTCTGCCCTCTGCACCGCATTCGCACTCCTATAGAACATAGGAGTAGCATGGGAAACCACAGAAAACCCATGCCGGTACAGACGGTCACTATATTAGCGACCTCCCGCTCGCCGGAGCCTCCGGTTGAAAAACTCGGTTCCACGGCGAATTGAACTCACAACCTTTCGTACACTAGGCTCGCACCTAGCCGTTTCGGCCACCGACGTCGGTTCGGTCCAATGTTTAATAAATTTTTAGAAATCAAGTAAGCTTTGTGACTACCAAACCACTGGTGTATTCTCTCTTCAGTAACTGCAGCCCGAGTGTAAGTGATATTCTCTGAAAATCGCTCGCAGATTTCTGGATGTCGTCTCTTAAACCTTTCCCACCAGTGTTTTCCAGGACGATCATTAGTGAAAACATCATGTTTGAAATGCAGCAATCAGTTAAACGGTCGGTCCTACCGATTATCCTCGAGCACCATCGGGAACCTTCGGGTGGAGCAGTCAGGGGATCGCGAAACCCCCAAAAAGTAGTTAAACTCTAGCTATTGAGTAGATTGCACGCGTATTCAATTTAAATACTTTCGTCCAGTACATCACCATAATAATAATTCATTAATTCAGTCCAGCAAATTTGCAGTGAATCAACTCAGTTAATTTCAAGGTGACTCTCAACAATTTTTGATCATTAACAGCTATTATAAATTACCAAAGAGTGTAAATAATTTTCCGACTAAAGTGGTTCGATCTCACAACTAAAGTGTGGTGTTTAAATCCGGCTAAATAGTGATTTTCCCAACATCTCCCTCCACATTTTCATCCCACATCCACCCTAAAATTAGTCATTCTCCGAACACATTAACTTTACCCATCGTTTTCATCAGTCTTTGAGCAGAATTCATCAGCTGATCCTTGGTGACAGGATCAAAACCCTGTTCACACATGTAGAAAATCCGTTCTATAAGCCGCTGTTCAGTGACATCTCCTAGAATACTTTCAGGGCCTCGTCTACTTATTACAGGTTTTGAAATGCCTTTTTTCTTGTCGAATAAAGTTGACTTGGGAATATTGAATTCTCTGCTCACTAAGGCAATGGGCATTCCTGCATTTATAGACTTCAGAGCTTTTTGCAAGTCCTCATTGGTGTACCTCGGTGTTGACACTTTCGGTTTTTTAATTTTTACCCTGGAAATTAGAAAAATGAATTTTTTGTTTTAATTTCTTTCTTTATTCATTCTTATCAAATAAAGAAGTAGTTACAGAAAACATATTTTTATGACTGTCAAGGGAATGATGGAGTAGAGAAACATTTGAGGTTATTCTATTGAAAAATATCCGCCCGGTGACTACTCCCACCTGACATTCAGTTGGCCCAGTATCCGGATTCGACATTTTTGATAAAAAATAAAATTTTTTCATGTTATTTTCATTGCATGTGTCATCTACAATTGTTATTTAACTACTAGAAACCCAGGAAAATCTATTTTATACTCACATTTTGCTGTTTGATCCTTACGCTGCATCGAGAGATTTTAACCTTTGCACGCTACAAATGGCTTATCAGACGGTCTCACCATATACCCTCTCACATCAATTATCTTTTTATTATTTTCTGCAACTCGTAATATATCAATAAATACCGTGATTTATGCAGAAATAATTTAGCCCCGAAATGCAGAAAAAAAAGTGTACGTTGATGACTGTCATAGTGTCATTAATGCTAAATCCTGTCGTGAGCGTGCTCTGCACCCGGAAAGTGGGTACCGCCCGGTTACTCGATTCCTCACGGTATGCACTCTTTTGTGTCAATATATTTTGTTGAATATTTCGTGAACCACTCAACGGATTTGATTCTTTTTTTTTTCAAAATATTCCCTTCGACGGCTTCTATCTAGATCAATCAAAATATCTATACATGTTCATACAAAATTTTCGAGATATTTCTGTTTTTACTTCCCAATAGAAACCTTGTTTTTGATCGACTTTTCGATTTTCTAATTTAATTGCAAATGATCTAGAATGTTATGAAACGTGAAGAAATGATGTTTTTAGAAATTGTCTGTGTGTATGTGTGCACATTTGGGTTCGTTTGCCCAGAACTGTCCTCATAACTCAAGAATGGTTAACGGAAAGTACTACTGATAGTAAAATTTGTGCTGAATTTCAGTTCTATCAGTTGCGCAATTCTTGAGATATAGCGATTCCTCAAAAGCATTTTTTGCAAATATTTCCTGAACCATTCGACCAATTCATTTTTTTTAATACTCGCCATACGTATTCAACTAAATTGAAACTAGTGGATTGGGTTGTTGGTCGCTCGTTCCCATGGCGGGTGGGTTGGAGTGGATGTGACCCATTACGGATCGAACCAATAACTTCCTGACCAATTGCCTTTCCGTCATTCATTAGAAAAATCCTTCAATTTTTATGTGTTTAATTTTTTCAATGAAGAAAGCAGAAAAATAGAATGAAAACAAATCAGCTCGCTTTGCTCACTCACAATGTGGGGTGCATGATTAGTGATGTATTGCGATTGGTGTGACCCGTTGGGGCCGCACTCAAAACTTCTCGATTATTATTTTCTACAATGAATGTTAAAATAAGGGATTCATCGATATTCCAACACAAGAAAAGTATAATAAAGAGAAGACGAATCATAAGAATTTATTTGTCAGTCTCAATTCTCTTTATTGATATTCTATTTAGTGTTTTTAAACAAAAATTTGTCAAAAAAATCTAACAAAAAAAATCGTACAAAAATATCACATAGAACATCACCGAAAAAAATATCACAAAAAAAATACTGTGAGATGAGCTAATGATGTTAATGGAAGCGCATTGTGAATCCGCCTCCACCATATCCTCCACGGCCACGGCGACCCCCGCGACCACCACGACCACCACGACCACCACGACCACCGCGCCAAGATCTACAGCTTAAGCCACTGTTACACCCTCGACCTGTGAAAAAAGAGTAATTCTTAATGCCGTCATCATCTTGATATGCGAAATATACATTTACGTCCCCTAACCATGAGATCAACAATAAATTTGATAAAAACTATCTCATAAAATTTTCCCCTAAACTCCCTAATTATCTAAATAATTGAATATTCAACAAAAGTAAAATCGGTTCAACCGATTTATTAAATTCCCACATATTAATTATGGACTTATTTCATTATTTATAGAAAAGTTGTTATCAGTAAAAATCACAACACGTCCTTTATAAAGCATCAAATTTCCTCCAAAAAAATAATTGTTGACATTTCCCCATAAAGTCCCTCATTACCAAGACAATGAACTCATTGAAAATAGTTGAAATTATGGTAACTCAAATATGAACCACGAAATTTTGGAAAAACCACTGGAGCGATTGACTCCAGCGATATTCTGATGTAAATAAGTCCAATCACATTATTTATTCATGAGAAACCCTTGTCTGAGCGATTTTCAAACTTTTCTCCAGGAAATTTTTGAAAAACTACTGGAGTTTCAGCAAATCCTGGAGAAATCACTGGAGTGATTGACTCTAGTGATATCCTGATGTTGACAATCCCAATCACGTCATTTATACAGGAGAAATACTTATCTTAGCCATTTTTAAAGTTTTCTCCAGTAAATTTTGCAAGAACCACTGGAGCGAATCACTCCAAAATCTAATCAGGTCTAAGTTACATGAAGACCTTTCGATTGCGTCATCCATCATCTTGACCGCGCGATTCATTCGGGAGAAATCGTTAACGAAAATTCTGTACCATACAGACCCACATACACACACACACACACACAACGGATCCTTTCAGCGTAGGAACGCCTCTACTACCTGAGAGTTTTCGCAGTTTGGAAGGTGCTGCAACGTAGCGCGTATGCAGGTGGCGGATGGCAGAAAGCGCCCTCCCTGTTTCAAACTTTGGTTTGACACACAGGGTATCGACTAAAGAAAATACGTCGGCGCGGACCAATATCTTCCGAGAAACCCAACTCTAAAAGTGGTGTGCAGGGTGGGCTCCCTATAACAGCCTTACAAAGTTTGCAGTGGCTCTATTTAACAGCCAAACTTAAAATGATCAGTAGTGATGATAACACGAAAATATCCCAGGTGGTAACCCCTCTTCGAGAGGTAAATCCTACCTTTGGTTCCGATCGGGTGCAAGCCCCGGTGGCCAATGCCGGCTCCTTGGATTCTGGGAAGAGCCAACCATCACACTTTTCAAAGGCGGACCACTTGGCCTCTGATGCTACAAGTGGAGCAGAGTCTCAGACTCAACATGTGACGGAGCCTAGCGCATCGAATGGAGGAATGGCGCAGAAGCAGGCATGGGATCGCCATGAAAAGCTTATTGAAGATCTGTTACAGCAGCTAACAGACAAGTCTAGGCGAACCATCAATGAAGGTATTCGCCAGCTCGCAAGAAGCATCCAGGTTTCTGCTAAGCGTCTCAGATCAATGCGTGGAGCCCTACCAAAACAGATGGTAGAGAATGCAGGATCTCAAAAGACGCTCCAAGACCAGGATCTTCAAGACACTGGAGATAAAAAGAAGAGAAATCGGGAATCGCCTGGCACGTACTCCGACTCTCTCAAGAGATCCAAGCAAGAGAAGACTCCAAGCCCACCCAAGCGGGTCACGACACAGTTTCAGGGGAGGGAGACAAAGGGGAATGAACCTTTCTTGCAGGAGCTCACCAAGGACAAACCATCCAAGGGCAAGACCAAACAAGATAGGCACAACAAGGATGAGATCGAAGAAGACCAAGGCTGGCAGAAGTGGAAGCGACGAAGGAAGAAAGGTGACCCGGCTGCAAAGTCGCTATGGGGAAACTCGAACCCGAAGCAGACACAGAAGAAGTTGGCGGCCAGGCCGAAAGCGCTGATCATTCGCCCAAACGAAAAGGAGAAATACTCAGAAATCCTTAGGCGGGTTAAAAAAGACAGGGCCTGCGAGAAAGTCAGGGAATGCGTCGAGAAGATCAGACGTACAGCAACAGGAGACATGCTGATTATCCTGAACAAGAAGACGACCGTTGAGGGCTCCAAGCTACGATCAGCCATTGTGGATCTCCTGGGGGAGGAGGCCGAAATACTGAGTAAGGAGCCGTTGGAAGATCTCGAGATCAAGGATCTCGATCTGGAGACGGAAAAGGAGGACGTTCTTGAAGCCCTACGTAAAGTGGTGGGTGAAGAGCCTAAGATAGGCTCTGAAGTCGCTAGATTCTTACGTATGGCATATGGAGGAACCCAAACCGCCTCGGTGACACTCACTGCAGCTGCCGTGAAGAAAATCCTGGGGGAGGATGATCACGGGAAGATCAAAATCAGCTGGGTGAACTGCCGTATTCGAAGAGTGCAGAAACCGGTCAAGTGCTTCAAGTGCTGGCACTACGGACACCTCGCCACCAAGTGTCGAAGCACAATTAACCGATCTGAGGTCTGCGTGAGATGTTCAGAGAGTGGCCACCAAGCCAAGGAGTGCCAGAAGGATCCTCTGTGCGCCCTTTGCACTGGAAATGGTAACACGAAGAATTGTGCACATGTCGCTGGTAGCAGTAGATGCCCAGCCTACAAAGAGGCACTTCAGAAGCTTACCAGCAAAAGGCAATCATAGGAGGGGAAGGTGCAAGGTGTTACAGCTCAACCTCAATCATTGTGAGGACGCACACGATCTGCTCACGCAAGCGGTGCGGGAGCTGAGACTTGACCTTGTCATGATCTCGGAGCCATATCGACATCTTGGCACTCAATCCTGGATTACTGACGTCAGTGGGAAGGCTGTAATCTGGGCTTGTGGGGATCGTTCTTTCCAGAGCAGCACAGGTAACGCACAAGAGGGCTTCATAAAGGCCAAGGTTGATGGAATTCAGTACTACAGCTGCTACGCCTCGCCAAATCTTTCCTTTGATGAGTTCACGGACTTCCTAGATCGACTGACCGAGGACGCGAAGCAGCACTTTCCCGTGGCAATAGCCGAGGACTTCAACGCCTGGGCAGTTGATTGGGGAAGTAAGAGGAGAAACGCCAGAGAACAAGCTTTACTGGAAGCCATGTCATCGTTGGACGTGGTTTTGCTGAATAGTGGCGATGACTCGACTTTCGTGCGGGGAGAGAAGAGCTCAATTGTGGACCTTACCTTCGTGAGTAGCAACCTTGCAAAAAGGAACTACTCGTGGAGAGTAGCTGACATCTACGCTGCCAGCGATCACCGTGCGATAATCTGGGAGACATGTACTCGCCAGAGAGCCGCCTTAAGGCCTGAAAAGACCAATTGCATTGGCTGGAGAGTGAGCACCTTCAATTCGAGCACTTTTTCAGCAGCNAGTAGCTGATATCTACACTGCCAGCGATCACCGTGCGATAATCTGGGAGACATGTACTCGCCAGAGAGCCGCCTTAAGGCCTAAAAAGACCAATTGCATTGGCTGGAGAGTGAGCACCTTCAATTCGAGCACTTTTTCAGCAGCATTGGATAATCGCCCGATTAGCGGAAACAATGTTACTGAAAAAGCACACAACATCATGAAGAGAGTGACAGAAGCATGCGATGCCACTATGATCAGGAAGCGGAGCACAAACCAGCATCCACCGGTATATTGGTGGAATGACAGTATCGCCATCCTACGGAAGGAGTGTAATAGAGCCAGAACATTGGAACAACGTGGCCGGAAGAAGCCGAACTCTGAAGAACTGCGGATGAGGCATAAGAAGGCACGCCGTAAACTCAGCAGAGCAATCAAGTGCAGTAAGAAGCAATCTTGGAGTGAGCTACTTGCTGAGGTGGAAGATGACCCATGGGGCAGACCATACAAGGTAGTGATGATGCGCCTAAAAAGCCAACCAATGCCGTTACCAACGTGCCCTGAACTGTTGGAGAAAATCGTCGCAGTGCTGTTCCCACAGCAACCAGAATTACACCATACTGGCGAGCAAGATAGGATGATGGCTCCACGAATCACCAAGGAAGAACTGATGGAAGCCTGCAACAAAGTGGGTAACACCAAAGCTCCTGCCCTAGATGGAGTCCCAAATATCGCTCTGAAGTCGGCTATACATGCGATGCCGGAGCTATTCCTGGAAGTGTACAACGAGTGCCTGAGAGGGCACTTTCCCAGCCACGTGGAAGCAGCAGACGCTAGTACTGCTTCCGAAAGGGAACAAACCACCAGACGACCCTTCATCATATCGTCCCCTCTGCATGCTTGATACCGCTGGCAAGATTCTCGAGCGTATCGTCCACCAAAGGATAGAAGCCGCGGTGGAACCTATACTAGCCGGGAATCAATCTGGTTTTCGGAAAGGTCGATCAACCCTAAATGCCATCAACCTTCTCATCGGTACCGCCAGGAAAGCGATTGCAGGGGAAAGATGGCTCAATGGCACGAAGGAGTACTGCTTAGTAGTGACACTGGACATCAAGAATGCCTTCAACTCAGCCAGATGGGACTGCATTAAGAAGGTTCTTGTAGAGCTGAACGTACCTGGATACTTGCAGAGAATGGTTGACAGCTATTTCACCAGAAGGGTCCTCAAGTATGACACGGAGTGTGGCCCCAAGCAGTATGAAATTACAGGGGGAGTACCTCAAGGCTCAGTGAAAAGACGTTGAAGGCTATCATACCCTAGGTGGTATGATAGCTGCATTAAAAAATCAGAAAAATAAATGATAAAAAATACGGAAAAAATAATTAACACAAAACACAATGCTTGGGAAAAAGCCGAAGCATAAAAAACCCAGATATATTTACTTTGATACAAGATTTAAACGATTAACTGCGAATGACGGTATTCACACACACACATGCATCCACACACCAATATTTGTCTAGGAACGCATAAGGCGAACTGTCGACTGAATATGTAGACACACGCGCACTAATAGATAACGATAGGATAAATGCCACACTGAATGTTCAATCGTTGGATTTCGTGTCTTAGATTAAGATTTTTGATTGATAGTTTTTCGGTTTTTTCGTCACTACAGTTTGTGAACGAAAACGATTGATTGATCGATGGTTCCTTTCGGATAATTATTTTGTCGATTATGACAACGATAAAGTCAGGATGATTTGTCAAATGATTAACTTGCAGTTGCAAACGATTTACACACTTGTGGCGTCGGTTAGACTCTGACACACCATCGAGCGTCCCGCACGCTCAGACCCGCCAGACTGGCGCACGGTGGCGCCGCCACCCATTGTCGCCAACATACCAAGCGCGGTTATATTCAAATACGTGTGTTACGATGGAACACTCAATGCTGGGTCCTCTACTATGGAACATTCTGTACGATGGGCTGCTGAAGCTGAAACTGCCACGAGGGACTAAGCTCGTTGCATTTGCAGATGATGTGGCCGTAGTCATCGTTGGAAAATACTTGGAGCAGATAAACCACGTGTTCAATACAACTTTTGAGACTATCCGGAACTGGATGGACTCAGTAGGCCTAAACCTTGCGGAGCACACGACAGAAGCCGTATTGATCATTAGCAGGAAAAAAATCGAGACTATCACGCTGCGAGTCGGATCTTGTGAAATTACCTCACAGCCATTCATTCGATACCTGGGGGTGATGATAGATGCATGACTCAACTTCAAGCAACAAGCGGAGCAAGTGGGTGCCAAGGCGTCGAGCGTTAGATCCACCTTATCACGTCTCATGCCCAACATCGGGGGACCCAAGCAAAGAAGAGCACTGTTGTCTTCAGTGATAACTTCGGTGCTCACATATGCTATTCCCATTTGGGGGGATGTACTTCAACTGCAGGAAGCGCGACGTAAGATCGCACCAGTCTATCGACTCAGTGCCCTTAGAGTCGCAAGTGCATATTGGACGGTTTCTGAGGACGCAGCGTGTGTCATCGCGGGACAGTTGCCGATAGAAATTCTGGCTGAGGAGCGGAAAGCTCTGTATACGCGTAGAAGATCCGAAGCGTTGAGTCCCGAGAAGTTGACGTCTGAAGAGAGGCGAAACAGCCTGAGGCGATGGCAGCTGAAGTGGGACAACCAAGGGGAGATGGACTTACCGCCTGATCCCTAAAATGGATGTCTGGCTGAATCGCGGCCACGGAGAGGTGAACTACTATCTGACGCAGATGCTTTCTGGACACAAATGCTTTAGAGCGTATCTTCATCAATTCAAGCATGGAGATTCCTCGAAATGTCTGACCTGCCCAGAAGTGGATGAAGATGCGAAGCATGTGTTCTTCGCATGCCCGCGTTTCAGCGAGACCAGGCATATCTGGGTGTCTACACTGAAAATGGAAGTACTGCCTGAAAACCTAATGGATGTTCTACTATCATCGCAGGCAGCTTCGGATGCAACGAGTCACTTTGCGGCTGAAGTCATAAAAGAGCTCAGGAAAGAGGAACGCGAGCGCAACGCTGCAACACAGGCGGAAAACCTACTGGAACCTCCTACCTACACCCAACATCTTCGTAGACTAGGAAGACGTACATAAGGTTGAAATGAGGAAGAGCAAACAGCTGAGACCTCCCTCGTGAAGTAATACTTAACGGTGGTGCCGCGAGGTGAAGAAAAGGTCAAAGATTACTAGGGTCATGTTCGGTTTTTGAGTCCGTATGGGTTGCACATTCGCCAAGCAGATACTTGCTCGTGTCGCTACCATCTAGACCTGACCGACACTACACTTCAGACACCACCCGTCTGGAGTGTGTTAGTGCGTAAAGAGCATTTTTCCGTTCATGAACCCAAAAAAAAAAACACACACAGACATGTTGTTTAGAAGTGTTCAGAAGTGTTTTAGACACCGAGAAACGTGGAGAAATTGTAAAAAACTAATGATTCATTTTCAGGGTGATTACAATAACTACCCGATAGATCGGGAAGTTAAAAAGACCATGCCACCCCGAGTAATGTAGTTGATTCTCCTTTTTTTTTCATTTTTTCACTGAAACTCCTTGTGTCCATGATAACTTGAATAATAATCGATAGAACCTTCAAAATTGACAGGATTTTAGGTCTTCAGATAACAAAGTTTGGGTTTCTGGATGAGCGGAATCGGACCAGTATTTTAATAGATATTCAACTTGATATGTGAAACGCTTTGACTCAATATTTCAAAATATTGGTCCGATTTCAATTTTGTTCTTCAAAATGTCGGTCTTGAAGTCATGTTAGAAATCAATAACGATTTGATGAGCCGGGTGGTCGGGAGGAAAAGTGAGATTCGGGTAACGGGTTGATAATTAGCCGGAGGTAATTTGATGAGTTTTCTTTAATCAACAAACTATTATGCACTGAAAATTACACAACACAGAGTTTAATAAATAGATGATTTCCGAGTGGACTGTATACAACTTAACAAAAAGATGATTTGCGATTATAATGTTCGATAATAGCTGCGATAATTTTCCGGCACTTTCACTCGATGAAGTTCGATGGCGTACTACTGATACGACACGCACGATCGTCCTCGTGCGTGTTCGTCGATGCCCGAAGGTTTCCGAGCGAGCAAAATTCGACATTTAGCCCGACTGAAGGATGATTTTCAACATCCCGCCCGCCCTGCGTCACCTCCAGGTGACGATGTATATCTGATGATTATAATGACGTATCACTGTTGACCTTCCAAAAGGTCGTCGTTGATCGGCAAAGGCACCAGCCTGTGGATGGACCTTTGAGTCTCCTGGTTGCCTTTCCTCAGTGTGACAACTCTGGTCAGGTTGTCTTGTCCCGGATGAATTGCGATGACTCGAGTCAGAGGCCACTTGGCTGGTGGCTCCGGCTCGTCAATGATGAGGACCAACGAACCGATTTTTACTTCGTTCGTTGGCTGCTTCCACCGATAGATTTGCTGGTAACGATGAATGCACTCTCGTGCCCAGTGTTCCCAGAAATTCTGAAGCCTCTGGGAGATGATTTGCCATCTGTTCAGTCTTGCTGTGTTGATCTGCTGAAGTGAAGGCTCTGGAATTGTCGTGAGCGCTTCTCCTATGATGAAGTGTCCTGGTGTCAGGGCTGATGTGTCCTGCGGGTCGTTTGTGAGTGGGCAGAGTGGTCGAGAGTTAAGTATGGCCTCGACTTGCGTCAGAAGAGTCGTAAATTCTTCGTACGTCAAGGTCGAGGTTCCGATGACCCTTCGTAGATGATATTTCGTTGATTTCACTGCAGCCTCCCACTTGCCTCCCATGTGCGGCGAGTGAGGAGGGTTGAATTTCCATTTCGTTCCGTCGGATGCTAGCTGATCCCTGATAGTTGCCGATTCGCTTGATGCCTGGTCGAATAACCTTTGAAGTTCTCTCTCTGCCCCGATGAAGTTGACACCCCTGTCGCTGGACAGGGTTGCACAGATGCCCCGTCTCGATGTGAAGCGTTTGTACGCTGCGATGAATCCCTCCGCTGTGAGGTCCGTTACCAGTTCCAGATGTGTTGCTGAAGTAGCAAAACATACAAACAGACAGATGTAAGCCTTGTACATTGTCTTGCTTGCCCCTGATCCTCTCCATCTCAGGATGTTGATTGGGCCTGCGAAGTCTACTCCTGAGTGGAGAAAGACCCTCGATGGTGTCACTCGTCGTGTTGGCAGCTGTCCCATCAGCTGTTGAGCCCTCAATGCTCGATGACGTGCGCAAATTACGCATTTGATGATGTGGGAGCGTACTGGAGCTCGTCCCCCGATGATCCAGTACCTCTGTCTGATGTGTGCCAAAGTTAGTTGAGTTCCTCCATGGAAGCTCCGTTGATGAGCCTCCGCGATGATGAGCGATGATAATGGCGAGTGACGGGGAAGAATGATTGGATTCTTCTCCTCCGGATCCAATGTTGATCGTCTTAGACGTCCGCCCAATCGCATGACGTCGTTATCCAGGTATGGCGTCAACGTTGCCATACGATGATTGGCCGCTAAGGGGTTTCCGTCCCTCAGCGTGTTAACTTCTGCCTCGAAGTAGAGCTGCTGCGTGTATCTGACCCAAAACAGTCTCGCCTCTTCGAGTTCCTCTGGTTCCAATTGTGGAGAATCGGGTAGCGGCTGTCTTCTGAAGCGTTTTGCTGCGCGGTTTACCCAGGCTGTAACCCGCAGTAGCTTTGTGAGTGATGAGTATCTGATGATTAGCGCATTTGCCTCGGCAATCTGCACTGGATGTGAGCTGATGATGGGCGGCCTCGCTTCCTGTGCCGCTTCTGATGATACCTCTTTTGATGATGCTAGGTCCATTGATGATGCTAGCCATTGGTCTGGTGGCAGGACAAGCCATGATGGCCCTGTCCACCATAGATGGTGCTCCGCCAGTTGTTTCGGGGTGAGACCCCTTGATGCGCAGTCCGCCGGATTCTCCTTCCCATTGATGTGTCTCCAAGTTGCAGAGGGCAGGGTATCTCGTATCTTAAGAACCCTGTTCTGTACGAAATCCTTCCAACGGGCAGGGTCCCCGTTGATCCAGGTGATGGCTACCGATGAGTCGCTCCATAGATAAATCTCGATGTAGAGNCAGGACAAGCCATGATGGCCCTGTCCACCATAGATGGTGCTCCGCCAGTTATTTCGGGGTGAGACCCCTTGATGCGCAGTCCGTCGGATTCTCCTTCCCATTGATGTGTCTCCAAGTTGCAGAGGGCAGGGTATCTCGTATCTTAAGAACCCTGTTCTGTACGAAATCCTTCCAACGGGCAGGGTCCCCGTTGATCCAGGTGATGGCTACCGATGAGTCGCTCCATAGATAAATCTCGATGTTGTCCAATTCCAAAGCCCTTTTGACATAAGCCACGAGTTCTGTGACCATGACTGCTGCCGTGAGCTCCAGTCTTGGAATGGTCTTCTTCTTGAGGGGTGCCACCTTGGTCTTGGCACAAACCAAAGTGACAGACGTTCCCGATGTCGCTGCAGATGTACGGAGATAGACCGATGCGCCCATTGCCAGATTTGATGCGTCCGCAAATCCATGAAGTTGAATTTCCGATGTACCGGGCGATAGATGTAGCCA
>NW_021680698.1:189370-189550 GCF_001412515.2 Diachasma alloeum
TGATGCCCTTGATGAGTGTTCTGATGATTCTCTGATTGTCGAAGATCTCCAACACGCCGTTGATTTGAATGGCGTTGTTGTCCAACGTGGTATTTCTCTGATTGGTGATGACCTCCGAGGTGGTATCCCTCTGATTGATGATGATCTCCAGTCTGATTGTGAGGTGTCGATGACCTCTTC
>NW_021680698.1:189575-190378 GCF_001412515.2 Diachasma alloeum
ATGACCTCCGAGGTGGTACCCCTCTGATTGATGATGATCTCCAGTCTGATTGTGAGGTGTCGATGACCTCTTCATCTCGATGAGTGATTTGACAGATGATTTGATTGGTGATGCTGTGTCTTGGCGCGATGATGGACCTGATGATATGCTNGGTATTGATAGGCTGCTCAAGTGTTGAAGTTGCTCTCTGAATGATTTCCAGCGATCCTTGTAGTCATCTGGAAGTGGATCGTCCCAGTTAAGTTTGAACAGCCATAATTCCTGGACGAGTATCTTTGCCGTGACGATCATCGGCGCGATGAGTCCCAATGGATCGTAGATTTGCGCAATCTCGGACAAGGTTACGCGCTTGGTGATGGTGTCCTCGGTGAATGTCTTTGCTTTGTAGTGGAAGGTGTCCGTGTGGGGCTGCCAGCATAGTCCCAACANGGTTAAGCCCAGTTCAACTTATTGTCCTAATAGATTGATACTTAACCGCTCGTGTTCTGTTGCTGCGCAGCTGCGCCCTGCTCTTCAGAGCGTACTCTAGCCAACATCTGTGGNGAAAGTCTTTCCTTTATAATGGAAGGTGTCCGTGTGGGACTGCCAGCATAGTCCCAACACTTTCACCGTTGATTCCTCGAATTCGATGGTTGGAGCTGATCCTGATGATATTCCGAGTCACTCTAGGGCTTGTGGTGCATTGCTGCACCATTTTTGCAGGGCCATGCCGCCCGCCATGCAAAGTTCGATGAGCTGCTTGATGATGTTTTCCAGATGCTCTTCTGTTTCCGCGCCTCCGTATATGTCGTCAACATACCGTC
>NW_021680698.1:190494-190887 GCF_001412515.2 Diachasma alloeum
CGATGAGGACCCAGGCAGTTGTAGCAGAGCCCCTTGTCCGTTAAGAACTGCTTCCTCGTGTGGCTTCAGCTCCATAAACTTTGGGCATTCCGGCCCCAGCCAATGATCTTCCTGGCAGGCCCTACACT
Source organism: Diachasma alloeum (assembly GCF_001412515.2). Classification (NCBI taxonomy): domain Eukaryota; kingdom Metazoa; phylum Arthropoda; class Insecta; order Hymenoptera; family Braconidae; genus Diachasma; species Diachasma alloeum. Next base: position 190,623 of record NW_021680698.1, read on the forward strand.
CCCTCTTCTTGTCGACCNTTTTCCAGATGCTCTTCTGTTTCCGCGCCTCCGTATATGTCGTCAACATACCGTCCCTTGATGAATGTCGGTAAGGCCAACGGGAATCGATGGCCCTTGTCGATGGCCAACTGCTTCAGCACCCTCAGAGATAGCCAAGGTGCGCAGCTGGTGCCGTATGTGACTGTCGTCAGTTGAAAGTCGATGAGTTTTCCTTCGTCGTCTTTCCAGAAGATCCGTTGATAATCCCAATCGTCTCGATGAACAC
>NW_021680698.1:192131-197482 GCF_001412515.2 Diachasma alloeum
CCTCCGAGACAGTGTCGATGATGAAGAGAAGTCCTGTCGCTGACTTCTCCTTGAGCTCCCGAAGATTGAGAATTTTGTTGAGATGAGCTGCCATGATGAGCCACGGATTTTCATAGCGAGCGACCAACTTTGCCCAAACAAATTGATAATTTGCTGCCTCAGGTCCGATGTTGGAGATGAGTTCCGATGCCTTGCCCTTCAGTGCATTCTTCAACCTCACCATCTTGTCGATGTCGCTGAAGGGCTGATTATGCACGAGCGAGACATAGATGTCGTGGAAGCTCTTCCAGTTCCCATATTTCCCGTCGAAGTCAGGCAGTTTGATCTTCTCTAGATTACTAGATGATGATTTTCCCGTTGATGATTCTGTCCTATTGTTCGTTTGAATAGCTGCCTGAATGCTCCCCAGCTCTCTTGTCGCTCGAGTATAGGACTGGAGAGCTTCCTCGAAGACGTCAGAGACGAAGTAAGGATGCGAAAAGATCTCCTCCGTAGCCTCCTCCAGCATCTCTTCGTGGTAAGACGAAAAATTCGTCCATTGTGTTTCGACAATGCGAAGATGGGCCTCGATGTCCTCCGATTTGAGCTTTGCGATGTCTTCCCTTTTGATCTCCCCGATGGTGCCCTTCAATACTGACAGGCGGCTCATCTGGATCTTAATCTTGTATTCAAAGTTAACGGGCCACGGGCTTATGGTTCTCCTTTTAGATTCAGTTTCAAGACCGCTGCGAACGTCTCCTGAACGGTCCGCTCCGTCTCCCTCTGGATTCTCGAGGTCCTTCAAATTTCCCTCGGTGTTCTCGATGATGACTTCCACTTTGTCCATGATCTCGATGACGATCCCCCTTGCCAAGTCAGAAATAAAGTTCTCGACTTCCTCGGCCCAAGATAATCCCTTCGTGTTAGAATCGTCAGTCATGAAAACAAGACCCGTTCGATGAGATTCCGTGTTTTAATTTTAAGAAAGTGGATGATTTACCGACCGTAAGGTTTGATGAGGTGCCGATGAGTTACCGACCGTCGTTACGTCAACCGTCGATGGGTTACCGACCGTAGAGCCTGATGAAGTGTCGTTGAGTTACCGACCGTAGAGCCGCTGAGTAACCCCTGGTACTCGACTCGACTCTCGTCGTCCGTGCGCCTAGCCGTGTGAACCCCATTGCACCACGCGTTCCCAGCGTTTATGATCCCCACGTGTTACTGCACTTCACCACACTGTCTCTTGTCCCTGTCCTTGATGCTTATCTACTTTCAACACCGCACTTTTACACCCCACTATCCGGCTCGAAGGACCAATGTTAGAAATCAATAACGATTTGATGAGCCGGGTGGTCGGGAGGAAAAGTGAGATTCGGGTAACGGGTTGATAATTAGCCGGAGGTAATTTGATGAGTTTTCTTTAATCAACAAACTATTATGCACTGAAAATTACACAACACAGAGTTTAATAAATAGATGATTTCCGAGTGGACTGTGTACAACTTAACAAAAAGATGATTTGCGATTATAATGTTCGATAATAGCTGCGATAATTTTCCGGCACTTTCACTCGATGAAGTTCGATGGCGTACTACTGATACGACACGCACGATCGTCCTCGTGCGTGTTCGTCGATGCCCGAAGGTTTCCGAGCGAGCAAAATTCGACATTTAGCCCGACTGAACGATGATTTTCAACAAGTCATCTATCCATTTCTAACAAAATATAGGTACCGTCCCATTGAAAATTTTCGAGATATCGCCGTTTTTGTATTTTTTTTATACAGAATCCACTTTTGCGCCCTATAAGATGGGTAAAAGTCAGGGAATTCTTTTGAAACTTTGGCTACTAGTTAGGATTGTCGGATAGCACTCTCATATCCAATTTTGGGCCGATATATTCAATAGTTCTTTAGATAAGAGGATTCACCGGGAATTCTTGAGAAAAAAAAATTTACGCATCGATATTTCACCGTTCATTTTCACATCAGGATAACTTAAAAGGGCGTATAACATGAAAATGTTTTTTCATCACGCTGTGCGAAAAAGTAACTTTTTAGGCGCGCTTCGCGTGCCTAAAACGTCCCTTTTCCACACATTGTGATGGGAAATATCGTTCGATACTCGTGGGAAAAGTGTTTTTTGGCTCGTGGGAGGTTTACAGCACGAGCCGAAGGCGAGTGACATAATCCCAAAAAAAATATTTTCGAAATATACTATTCCGTACTCGTAACGAAATATACTACTTTGAAACACGTGCTCGGAGAAGTCCCTTTTGTTTTTTTTTCCCTTTATTTATTTAGTCGCATCTACATCTAAGTAATTAGCGACTATTTATAAAGAAAAAAAATTACATAAAGCAAAACAGATGGGGTGAATGCATACGTAGAAAAAAGGAAAAATAAAAGTTGATTTGTAGAAGATGAATATGAATATTATAGTAATGAAATCGGAGTATCACAAGACGATGTGACAGTTTTAAATTCGATTCAAAGTGTTGGATTTTTTCAAATATTTTTCAAATTGGGCATAACACTCGTCACTGTTTAGGCATTCTTTTAAATTACTGGGCAGATTCGATTCAATACGGATTCTGTGGTAGTCATTACACTCAATTAGTAAATGTTCCACTGAGATGGGTTCACCACACTTTTCACATGTATTCCTTGGGTTTTTCGAGAATAGATGTTCGTGAGTCAGTCTTGTATGGCCAATTCGCAACCTGGTAAGGATGCATTGATCACCTCGTGCAGTGAAGTTTGGCGATTTCTGCCAAATATTTTCTCGAACATTGTGGAACTTCGTCGTTTGTGATGTCCAAGTATCATTCCAACTCTTCAATATGTGGGTTCTGATGGCTCTTTTAAATTCTGTCATGGATAAGGGAATTCTATCGGAGAGATTCTCTCCCTCTATTGTAACTCTTCTCGCCTCTGCTCTGTCTCTGCTCTATCGTTCCCTGTGATCCCTTGATGAGAGGGAATCCAGGCTAGTACCACATCAATTTCATCATGTTTCATTTTTGCTAGCTTCGCTTGAAGATCCTGAATTTTTGGATCTGGAGAGTTTGTGTTCGCAATTGCATCTATCACTGACTTGGAGTCCGCGAGGATAATTGCTTTCCTCTCACCCTTTTCTCTTATGAGCAGCAAGGCTCTAGCTATGGCAAACATTTCACATGAGAAGATCGTAAAGTATTTAGGGAGTTTGAAGATATGATTTTCTTGGTTATAAATGACAGCACATCCTCTGTTTTCTTCCATGATCGAACCATCAGTATAGATTTTCACGTGGTCGGGGTATTTATGGATCATTTCATTGAATAAATTAGTGTACACCAATGGGCATGTTTCGCTTTTTCCATCTGTATTTTGGAGGATGTCGGTGTTGATTGAAGGACTGAAGTTGAACCATGGACCGAAAGGGTCATTTCTCTTGGTTATAACTCCCAGAAGTCCCTTTTCATTTACTGATTTTTGAGCGAAAAGTGGCACTTTTCGTCACTTTTAAAGTTGTAAACGAAAAGTAACTTTTCATTTACGGGATTCACTTTTCGTTTACGGGATTCACTTTTCGTTTACGGGATTTACTTTTCGTTTACGGGATTTACTTTTCATTTACGGGGTTCGCTTTTCATTTACAACAGCTGACTTTACAGTTACAAGTTTAGGGTTCACTTCTATGTCAGCGTTTGAAAGATGGCACCAGTCGGTACGTTTTCGACCAATCCAGTGTCGTTATTGTTGTAACTATGTGCGCCGCTAAAAACATCGGTCTACTCGTCTTGACTGAATTATATCAGCCATACGGCAGCCATTACGCGTTAGTCGGTCGCCTCTCATCCGTAAATTAAAAGTATTTGCGAAAAAAAGTGAATTAACGATTAAAAAACGCAACAACCTGAACATTTCATGAAGCACTCCCTCGTCACCCCCCATGTTAGTCAAAACTTCAATCCCACAATAGGATGACTTTTCCAAATACTTATTTCAAAAAATAGTAAACGTTACACGTGTAAAAAAGGGGGAACGTTAAACTCGTGTGTTAATATTTTTAGGGAGAGTCGTAGGACACGCGCAGCCGAGCAATAGACAAGACGAGACAAGCTGAGGGGGCACGAGTCGATGGCTCGACTCGTGCCCCCTCGGCTTGTCTCGTTTTGTCTATCGCTCACCTGCGCATGTCCTACGACTCTCTCTAAAAACATTGCCCCACTCGTATTAACATTCCCCCTTTTTCACACTTGCTGAGAAAAAAAATTCTAAGAAATAGAAATTCTATGATTGATCCAAATCGTTCATCGATTGAATAGTCGCAAAAGAAAATGCTATTGTAAAATATAAATATCGATTTAATTTTAATGTTCTCGATTGAAAAAGAATGAGATCAATCATCTAAACTTTTTTTTTGTTACTATCTACTTTTAGTAGATTGTTTGTTATTACTAAAGGGGTCCAGGGGACTCATGTTTCGTGGGTTGAGGCTAGGGGGTCGATGAATAATGGGATCCATCAGTGCGGTGATAGTGGATGAACTCGGGTGATGGGGGGAGGGTATCTGACTCTTTGCTACCTGAGGAATATAAGCATGTGCAGGGACATTGNGGGGGTCGAGGAATAATGGGATCCATCAGTGCGGTGATAGTGGATGAACTCGGGTGATGGGGGGAGGGTATCTGACTCTTTGCTACCTGAGGAATATAAGCATGTGCAGGGACATTGCTTTTTTCAGCAGAGGGAGGAGGTCTGTACCGTAGGGCATTTCTATCGGTCCACTCGACTTGATGAGCTCGAGTCAGTAGCTGGGCATACGTGATGAAATTGTCACGATTGATACGTTTAGTGTACTGTGGGTGAAGTTGAGTGTAAACAATGTTTAATTGTCTCTCGACGGGGGTGGGGGTGGTGGGTGGTCCAAATTTGCGAAAAGTCCTCGCATGCAAATAGTATAATCCCGAACAGTTTCCTGGGGGGCTTGAGTACGACGATAAATGTCTTGCCATGTACTCTCTTCATGACCAATGGGGCAAAAAGTGGCTTTGAAAGATAATATGAACTCTTCGTATGACAGGATGTGGGGATACTCGAGGCGATACCAGGTACGCGCATTATCCTTGAATACTGCAAAAAGGGCACGAAGGGTTTCTTCCTCACTGAGGTTATTGGCTACCCGCCAATCCTCGATTTCTCTAAGAAAAATGTAGGGGTCCTCTTGTTTGGCCCCTGAAAATGTAATTCCTTCTCGTTTAAAAATTTGACTGACTTTCAATTCTCTAATTGAAAGGTCTGCCGAGGTCCGGTCTCTAAATATGACTGCTTTAGGGGTAGTATGAGAGAGGGGATAATGCGGGGATGGGTGCAAAGATGGCTGGTG
>NW_021680698.1:202636-206210 GCF_001412515.2 Diachasma alloeum
TCGATTTTTCACAATTTTTCAATGGAATATTCCCATGTAATAAATTCAGAGCACACTCGCAAATACAACGAATCAAATCTTTATTGGCGTGTTGTATTAATGCTCGTCGTAGTCTCGGTGGGGCGTGGATCAGTGCGTGTAATAAGGCAGTATTCTTTTCTCCGAGCGACTTGCGAACACAGCCGCTTCCAGAGCGACTTGTCTTCGCCATTACACACAAACGACTGGTACACTGCGCAATGAGCCTCCTCCTTTTGTATTATAATCCTTCTGTGGAATATAAACATAGTGATAGGGGTCGCTAGGGAATACATTGGTACGAAATCTGTTTTCAGGAGTCGACTGTTTTAAATCAAGCAACAAATATCCACGAGCCTCCGATGTGGCGTCGAAATAAGCCTCCTGTAGAAATTTTGGGTCCTCTGGGTATATCTGACGAGCCAAATGTGCTATTTGTGGATAGCTCGAGGATTTTTGAATACGACAATATAATTTATATTCAATGAAATATCTCGCTGTCCTTTTCCTTGCTGGAATAAATTTTGAGATATAAACATAACACTGAGATTTTTGTGATGACTGCCTTTTGTGAATAAGTTGACTATTGCACCATTCGATGATTCACGCATCAAGTCGTCCACAACAACCAATTTTAGTTTATTATTATCAAAATCTCCGAATCTTGGTAAACTCTCTCGAAATTCGACAAAATTTTTGTCATAATCCGAATATCCATTCTGCCACTCAGCATAATAGAAAATCACTTTTTCAATCGGTGTATCACACATTTCTTTAATTTCTTTCAAAAATCTTTTAACAAAAAATGTTTTCCCACAACCTGTGGCTCCACAAATTATGGCAGTGAAGGGATGTTTCCACCTTGTATCCATGTAGCCGTCTGATTAAGGATTGTAAAAAACTCGTCATTTTATACACTTGTATAAGATATTCAAAAAGTAGTATGCATTTCAAAACGGCAGGGGGGTGTCGTAAGGCCCAAGCGTTTGACCTGCTAAGGGAGGCTATTACCTCATTGGTCAAGGACAATACGCGTCGGCGTGTACAGGTAAAATACTGGAGATATACACTTGTCCTCCTATGGCCAATAGTAGGACACTGACTTTTTCAAATATAGGTTGATTTTTTTCTCACTTAGCCACAGTTTCCTAAAATTTGTTGGGAATGACGGACCCAAACGATTTACCAGGGCCTAGTGGTGCTTCTAGAGGAAATACCCCACCTCTGGAGTGCGATTTTGATTGGATAAATAATTTTAATCTGGACTTATTGAGTGATTTTGAAATTGAAGATAATTTTGAAGTGGATTTATTCGAGAGTTTTAGCCCCGAGTTTTTTGATGTTCAATATGGTGGTGGTAAAAAAGTGATCAATGATCCTGAGGCGCTCAAAGCCATTGAAGACTTCAATCTAGATTTACTAGATCAACACAATGGTGACTATCATATTTTATGTTAATAATAATGAACATTTTTTTCTAAAAAATATTCTTACCATTGAAAATAAATTCAATTTCAGATGCTCAATTTGGCCGAAATGAAGAGGACCCACCGTCAGCTCTGAGAACAATACGAAGGTCACGCCAGAGGCTCCCTCGTTTCAAACTCGACACACATGTGATGGAGTTTAGAATTAACCCTGTGCCTGAAGGTCGCAATCCGACCGAGTGGGTGGAAGAAGCTTTTCGAGATGTCTACAATAATATCATAGAAGCCGGTGGCCGCGGAATGAATCGAATGTGCGTCACATTCAATTTTGCAAATATGCAAAGAGACAACGCATGGATAAGTCCACGTGCGATTAATGGATACGAGTTTCAAGATTTGTGGAATCTTGTGAGCTGTATTGCATAGAGCGCCAATGGTTTCGACTGTGCGGACACATTTTGGATAAAACTCCATGTGGCTGAAGCCCCTGCAGGTCAAGGAGACTTTCTTGAAAAGGGAATGAAAAGAGGACTGAGTAGAAAATATGTTCTTCAAATTTCAAATGAAGATGGCTTGTGTTTAGCCCGATCACTTGTTGTGGCCTAAGTATACGCAAAGAAACTGAAGGTCAGAGCTGACAAGGGCGAAATACACGAGATGTGGCAATCCATTCGATAATCCAATGGTAAAATGCGACGTAAGGAAGCCCAGCGCCTGATCCGTGCGGCTAGAGTCATTGTTCCTGAGGATGGTTGTGGCTTGGAGGAAATTGCCGATATCAACGATACTTGACGCAAGAAGGATGTATCATCAAGGTCTATTCTCTCAAGAGAAATGGAAAACATTACCCTGTACTTTACGATGGGATGCCTGAAGTTACCAGCAGGAATATACCTGCTCAATACACCCTACACATTGTGTATTATCCGGAAGACACACACTACGAGCCGATTCAAAATTTACCTTCATTTTTCGGCGCTACATATTATTGTGAACATTGCAATAAGCCTTACCGTGCACGAGGACATGTTTGTGATAAAACTTGTGACAGATGTCTGAAGAATCCTCCATACGATACTGCAATCGTTGATAAAATAATGTGTAACGAATGTAATCGAGAATTCCACAGACAACTGTGCTTCGAACAACATAAAAAAGCAGGATCTTTCAGCGGAAATAACCCAACCATATGTGAGGGCATAAAATTGGGTAAAAAATGCAATGTGTAAATTGACTATCGCAAAAGTCAAAAACACGTGTGCCATAAGTATTATTGTTCCGTGTCAGAAGGACGAAGATATTTCTCATCTATGCTACATGCCTACATTGAAAAGCAAGAAGAATTTAAAAAAGAAATGCGTGGCATTTGTGTTCTATGGCTTTGAGACGAGACAAGATGAGGCGATGCAAGGTACTGATGACGTCAATATACACATACCAACCCTTTACGTAGCCCAAACCGTGTGTGACTGCTGTGCTGAGATGAACGATGACGACATTATGAAAATTGAGGAGAATCTTGGAAGCCCATGCAGTGTGTATAATCCTCAAGAACATGTTTTTGATGATGAGGATCCTGTGTGTGGATTTGTCAATTCCATCACGTCAATGGGTAAGGCGTATAAAAAAGTAGTTTGTATTGCTCACAACGCGAAAGGATATGACTCGCAATTTATTTTGAGGGATGTCATGCGTCGGATCAACACCGAAATTAAAGCAATTATTAACGGTATAAACATGACCTCGATGGATTTCGGAGATAATAAATTTATAAATAGTTTAAATTATTTCCACATGGCTCTAGCCAGTTTACCGAAGGCCTTTGGATTAGGAGATATTGCGAAAGGTTATTTTCCACATTTTTTCAATAAAAAAGAGAATCAGGACTACGTAGGACCTATACCTGATAAGTAAGGCCGGAGACTTCATTTACGAAACCGGCTATTATCAGAAGTTGGCTTCAAATAGGTGATTGAAGTGAGCGACAAGTAGGGTTGGGAAGAAATTGAAACATTGATGTTGGAATTTGCCATAATTCATTGATTGGAGGGTTATTTTGTTGACAGAGTGAGGAAAAGCGTTTGAACGTGAATTGGGTGTTTTGAAGAGGGTCAATGGGAGATCTCGGC
>NW_021680698.1:206240-207586 GCF_001412515.2 Diachasma alloeum
GGGGGGGGTCGATGGGGATAAGGACAAGGGGAGATCTCAGGGTTTTATTGAGGGTATCTCTCCAGGACAGCTCTAGGGCAGCTCCCAGGATCTTTCTAGGGAGGGCGGTCAATGGGGGATATGGTCAAGAGGAACTTTCAGGGCCTTTCGAGGGGGTATTGATGAAAGGTATACTCGAGGGGAGATCTCGGAAGTTTTTTGGGGTTGACTTTCCAGGGGAGCTCTGAGGGTCTTTCTGGAGTGAATTAATGAAGGGGATCGTCAAGGGCAGATCTCGGGTGATTTTGAAGATCACTTTTGGGGATTGCTGTCTGGATCTTTCTAGGATTTGCCAAGGAGTGTATGATGAAGGGGACATCCCGAGGGGTTCTTTGAGGTTACTTCCAGGAGTTAATAGGGGTGTAGTCAAGAGGAGATCTCGAAAGTATGGTTGGAACGAAATTCCGGAGAAATCTGGGGAACATTTCTCAAAGTAGGTTTGAGGGGATAACTAGGGGGATTTTTCTAGGGGGATCGCCGAGATTTTCACGGAACATTTTTCAGAGGAGTTTCTAGGGTATTTTCAGAGGAAATGGCTAAGAGGAGATTCCTGGGGTTCTTAGACGATATTTGACATTTGAAACATACAATCGAAAGAGTGATTGGAAAAGTAATTCGGGATTGTGACCCAAGTTCTTCATTAACCCATGGACTGCAAATATTTTTGTTGTTGTAAATATCTCAAAAAAATCCCGAGATCTCCCCTTGACCATACCTCCCATTATTCCCCCCGNATGGGAAGTCTTAATCAATCCACTACCAAACAATTGTTACTTAATTGTTGTTTATTCAATCGCGTCAGAAAAGGTGTATGTACAAAAGTAGAGAATGAGTCGGATGGTTGACTCGTTGAGTATTTGGCGGTTAGCGCCAGACTGAATATTATATCTGCGTCAGGTAAGAATTCGGATGCGAATACAATAGGTGCGAGCGAGAGATATTTGATACTGGGCGCGTGACAGAGCGCGATGATGTCACCGATGTCCAGTCGTCTCTCAGCGTGTCGTATCTGTGCGTGTGTTACGCGTTGGTGTGTGTATAGCAAGACGCTACACCCCCCCCCCTCTTAACCCATTGAACAATGCAAGTCACCGAAGGTATCGGTGTGAGGAGAGTAGGGAGCCCCTCAACGTATCAGTACGCCATAAGAAATGCTCAGCTGCGCACACATACTACCACCGAATTCCGAAGAGTGGGATACTGTGAGGTTGTTCAATGGGTTAAAAAAACCTGAGAGCTGCCCTGGAAAGTTATCCGCAAAAAACCTCAAAGATCTCCTCTTGACCTTATCCCCATCGACCCCCCCC
>NW_021680698.1:207652-207876 GCF_001412515.2 Diachasma alloeum
CGTGGAAAGACCCTGAGAGCTCATGCGAAAAGATACCCTCCAAAACCCCCCCGAGATCTCCCCACGATCATCCTCTACATTGACTCGCCAGCCCCTGAAATGACCCGGAGAGCTGTCTTGGAGAGTGACCCCCAAAAACCTCGATATCTCTCCTAGACCATACACACCACTGACCCCCACCCCCTCTAGAATGATCCTGAGAGATGCACTGGGAACTTATCCCC
>NW_021680698.1:208081-208298 GCF_001412515.2 Diachasma alloeum
CCCCCCCCCCCCCCGCCACCTCTAAAGATCCGGAGAACTGCGCTGCCGAGTTATCCCCAAAGAACCTCCACGGTCTCCCCTTGACCATACCTCCCATTAACCACCCCCCCCTCTCTCCTTCCCCCTTAGAAATACCCCGATAGCTCCACTATAGAGATACCCTCCAAAAACCTCCCGAGATCTCCCCTCGTCCATACACTCTATTAACCCCCCCCCC
>NW_021680698.1:208590-231763 GCF_001412515.2 Diachasma alloeum
CAAATCATATTACCGAAGAGGAGATTCAACTACTGCAGCAATAAGAGCATTTCATTCTAAGTATGGCACACACACTGGAGTGTCTGATTCAAGTCTCAGACGGTAAATAGAGTGAATGAACTAGATAAACAAAATTTTTTTCCCTTTTTTTTTTGAAGATTTACGCATTTTTCGACCAATTCATGGGTACTTTCAGGTGAATTGAGAAATTTGATCAATACGGTACACTAGACGATAGGAGGCATGAGAATGCTGGCCCTTCACCTACTGTAACCACAGATGAGGTTATCCGCGCAACTGAAGAACATTTCAAAAAATATCCAAATGATACTCGTCGGAAGGCTTCCCAAACCTTGAAAGTCTCGAGAACTTCACTTCACCGTATCTTAAAAGTGTTTTTAAACTTCCATCCCTACAAAATTTCTGTACATCAATTTTTAACTGAAGAAGCGATGGTTCGTCGTGTGGAATTTTGCCAAGAACTTTACAATCTTTTTGAATTCAAGGGGATGAAGGCACAGAATATCATATTCTCTGACGAACCNTCAGGTTAATTGAGAAATTTGATCAATACGGTACACTAGACGATAGGAGGCATGAGAATGCTGGCCCTTCACCTACTGTAACCACAGATGAGGTTATCCGCGCAACTGAAGAACATTTCAAAAAATATCCAAATGATACTCTTCGGAAGGCTTCCCAAACCTTGAAAGTCTCGAGAACTTCACTTCACCGTATCTTAAAAGTGTTTTTAAACTTCCATCCCTACAAAATTTCTGTACATCAATTTTTAACTGAAGAAGCGATGGTTCGTCGTGTGGAATTTTGCCAAGAACTTTACAATCTTTTTGAATTCAAGGGGATGAAGGCACAGAATATCATATTCTCTGACGAACCACATTTCTACTTAGGTGGCTGGGTAAATAAACAAAATTTTCGCTTTTGGGGGACTGAGTCACCTCACGTCGTTGAAACCAAGTCCTCACACCCGAAAAAAGTTACTGCATGGGCGGCAGTTACCATAAAGGGTGTTTTCCTTGAATTCCTCGAGAGGCGGACATTTAATGCTGACATTTACTGTGAGTTCTTGAAAAAGAACTTCTTTCCTTGTGCACGAAAAAATCAATTAGTCAAGAATTTCTACTTCATGTAAGATGGTGCCGCCCCACACAGGACTACTGGAGTATTTGAAATACTTTTTTCCATTTACGGCACTCGTGTGTTAGGTTTAAGTTACCCTAAGTATGCCCATGGGGGCATGGAATGTCCGCCTTACAGTCCTGACTTAAATCCCTGTGATTTTTGCCTGTGGGGTTTTCTCAAGGACAAGTGCTATGAGAAGCATCCGACGACTGTGGAAGAGTTGCAAGACGCAATTAGGGATGCTGTCCGAACTATTGATGAAAACATAATACAGCGCATCTATACCAGCTTCGAGCGTAGGATAGAGTTCTGTAGTACAAGTGATAGCGGACACTTGGAAGGGATTGTATTATAATTTGCCGAATGTTCTGTGTACAATAAAAAAAACAACAATTATTTACACTTAACCGTATTCAAGTTATTCGCAATTTACTTTTGTCACGTATTATGGGACACCCTGTAGTATATTGACCGTTGAAAATGAGGCCAAAAAAAAGTCAATTTCATCCATTTTTAAGGACGTAATCATCAAAACAAGTTTTTTCAAAGAACATGAATATTTCACAAATACCATTTTTTTAAAAACTGAAATTATTATACCAAATTTATATCTACATTCGTGGCAAGTTCCAAGTATTTCTTTTTTTTTTATCGTTATTTTACATCGATCCGGTTAGGGTATGCTGCGATGACGATCAAGACTTTAAATGGTTAGATCTGACCATTCTAGCCGGCCGGGTTTTGAACTCGGAACCTTTCGCACGTGAGCAACGAACGTACACACTGCGCCAAGCCGCCGGGCAAGTAGTTCTTCGTCAAAGCTCTTGAATTAGCGAGTAATGAACATTCTGAAAATTCTTTCTTTGCTATTTCGGAATTGTCAGGGGCTTACTCGAATTGTTTTGAGAATTTTTGTGAATAAAACCAGCATGCATTAGCTTCATAAAAAAATTATACAATTTATTCATCATTTTTGGAGGTCCTTATTCATCAGATAATTGAAATATTTGCAAATGATGGCTTTCTCCGTACGTTCTAGCGCACTCTAAGTCTTTTTACTCTCTTTAGTGTGATGGCTTCACATAAAATCGTTTCAAATGTCAATGTTACAGTCCTCTCCTTTCTAGGAAACTGATAAGACAGCTGGGTCGTGAGGTTCCATAAAAATTGCACTAAATTCATTTCTGGCTAAGTCCTTCTGACATATTTTTCCTATCCACCATTTCTCTTCATGAACAAGTAAGTATCACTTCTGGTTGAACCGATTCAAGGGTTAATGAATCCTCTGTTATTTTAATTCTATCGTAGTTGTTTGAGTTGGACACCGTTTTACCAAAAATTGTTTCTATACAATCGGGTATAACTGATAGGAAGGCAGTGATAGGTACGAGTTCGAGGAATTATTTTGATTTCAACAAATGGAGGATTTTCAATAAATTTTTCTTGTAAACTAATATTGAGAATCATCCTGACTCCCTTCCTACTTACTCTAAAATCATATCCAATAATATCCTGTGACGTTAAACGATGTGGAACGATAAATATCATTCCGTCTTCAGTAAAAAATGATTGCGGTAAATTGTGAAGCGTTCTACATTTTTTACTGAAGACTGGAGTTATATAGCGTTCTGCGCCTTTTAAAGTCACAGGATATTGTTGGATACGATTTTAGTGGAAATAGTAAGAGAACCAGGATGATTCGCGATATTAGTTTACAAAAAAAACTTACTGAAAAAATGGATAGTGGTAGTGGGGTTTGAACCCGGTACCTTCTGATTATGTAGCGGGTGCTTTTCCAACCGAACTATCCGGCTCCTAGCCTCTTCTTCATTTAAAATTTCTTCTTTCATAATTCAAAAACTATGCCGACAAACAGCTTAAAACTCGCCACGAATGTAGGTATTTATGATACAAATTTGGTATCAAAATTTCAGTTGAAAAAATTTTTTTTCTGAAATATTCACATTTAAAAAATAAAAAACTTGCGTTTACGATTACGTTGCTGAAAATGCATGAAATAGACTTTTTTGGACTCATTTTGAAGGATTTTCATGATCCTATGAGCTTCTCAGAATGAAATTTTCATCCACCTGAATCCGGCGCAGTTATCAAAAGAAATAGGAATGTTTTTTTTACATGTGAAAAAAACAAATTTAAAAAAAAATCATACCTCGTACAAAAAAATTTATTTCGGACTGAAATTTTCACTGAAGTCCTATCTAATGATATAAAATGTAGGAAAAAATTACGAACATAATCGGAGACATTAACTTTTTGCGACTGCTGATTTGACGTGGAATCGCTCTATTATGAATTGCTCAAATATGATGTTCAATGATTTGAATATTTTTTTTCAGCATGATTGTCAAGAGTTTCTTGCTCTATTACTCGACTCTCTCCACGAACAAATGAATACTGCCAAGTCTACCAAGAGCTGCCAAATGCCACCCTCAACTGCGATCACTGCCAACTCTCTTAGTATGAATAAAAACTGCGACAAATTATCGTCAACATTTGATGCTATCGTCACTGCCTCTAATAACTGTAATGATGATCTCATGGATACGTACGACAATTCACCTTCATCAGAATGTCCGAATAGTCCTAATGTAACGATGGCTGGCTCACCGAGAGGTCAGTCTTCCTTTCAGTAATTCATTTAGCATCCATGATTATAGTTATAGTCTGGTAAATCTTCCAGTGTTTGTATGAAATAAATGACTTCTATTTGATAAGAGCTTGAATATAGAACTATTTCTGACAATCATAGAATTCATCAACTTCATATTGATTTTTGAGTAGGATAAAGGTTTGTTTCGTAAAGATGAGGTATATTTAAGTAGTTAGTTAAATTGGACCAAAAGTAGTTTAAGGAAGCGTAGTTCGTAACATTTGTTAAGACATCTCGATCGTGGTAAAATTTCGTACCTGCAAAAAATGTTATTCGTCGCTGTGTTCTAAAGTTGTTCTCCCTGTCTCTCAGAGAATCTGATACATAGGAAATGCTAATTTGACTTGAATAATTTTTTAATCAATTTCGATGTGTTCCAATCTTCCGAGACAGGAAAACTTGAAGATTATCATCAGTTGAAAAAAATTAATTTGATTTATACTAAATAACATTTACATAGATGGAAAATTTATATAATTCAATCCTCTTATGTGACTAAGCTTTTTCCCCATTGTCCCAGCGTAACATGAGATTGGGCTCTCTCTGTTCCAGCACCGAGAAAATAAGTAAAAGCAATAATTAGGTTAGAAAATGGAATAAAAAATTGCGAATGTGAATATTTAATCGATTGAATCTGAATTGGTTGAATTTCGTTTCCTCGCATTGGAGGAATCTTCTGCAGTATCATCTAAATGACTAGATAATACGGCTGGAAATGCTCCAATAAAAATTGATACAAAATCCTTCTTTTCTCAAAGACTCTCGGGGAAAGGATTCAAGCTATCAAACAATTCCTTCATTCAACATTCAATGTTTTTCATATGCTATGGTAAAGTTGTGAAACGAATTGAATAGAAAAGGATAACTTTCCACGAGAAATGACAAAAGATTTTTTTTTTCATCTCGTATACTCTTTCGGGTCTTTACGATTTGTTCCCTTCCCACCCCCCAACCCCCTGTACCGCATTCGCCGAAGGACAAGGGAAAACCTCATTTGAGGGAAAAACCTGCCCAGGTACAGTCGGCTCTTGCGAGACTCCCGCTCGACAATGAAACTGTGAGATTTAGAATGTCACAAATTTTGGCCCTCCCAGCCGGGAATGGAACCCGGGTCTCCCGCATGCCAATCCCACACTCTAACCACACAGCCACTGCCATCGATCAAATGCCAAAAGATCTTTATTATAGGAAAAGAAAAATTCTCACAAAAATGGCCGCTAGTCATTCCATTCTGTTACCCTCCCTTTTACTAAAAAATCAAATTAATGATTTTCCATTTCACACAGGTTTAGATTCTCCAATGGACGGTTTGGACAGTGCAGCGAACTCCCCCTCAGGTTCTCCATTGAATGATGACGAGGAAACTCTCGAATCGGACGAACTATTAGATCCGAAATCGAGTTTCATTCATAACAAAACACACAGCGAAGAAGACTCGTTGTACGAGTTTGGTGAACTAATGGAGTTGTCAAAGAAATCAAATCACTACAATAAATATATCGACATCGTAAAAGATGCGAAGACAAGCAATGCTAATTTCCTGGTGACTCCCCAGGAGTGCAACAACGAGATTCATTACGACTCCCAGAAATTTCCCAAGGATAATCTTCGTCGTATGGCACTGGTCAACTCGAACTTAACTGAGAATCACGATTTTGATCATAAAAATTTGAGTATCAAGAGGATTAAAGAGGTCAATGTACAAAAGTCTAATTGCAGTGATTGCTTGGCAGGGGGGTCGGATACAGAGTGTGAAAGCGCTTCGGAAAAGTGTAATGTTAAGAGAATGAGACTTGAAGATCATGAAAAAAATCGCAGGAGAGATGGACTGGGTACCAGTGGGGTTTTGTTTTTAAGGACAATGCAAAATTGTGAGAATGGTGCTATTGCTGCGCAGGATGAAGTTGAGGCTGATAAACACTGGGCTAAACATCTCAAGTCCAATAGAAGTGTGATCATTGATACCTTTCAAGGACAGTTTAAGAGCACGGTAAGGAGAACATAATTATTTTTGATTCAGGAAATGAGAGAGTTCCGATCGATTGTCCGGAATCTAACTGGTATATTATATTTTTATAATAGTTTCGACTCCTAGAAGCTAGCAGTATTTTCATATGGATCATTCTTTCCAGTTATTCCTAAAATAGAATTGACTGGTCCACTACTGATATAGTTAGTTACAAATTTTCTTCATAAAATGACTCAGATTTCTGCTTCCGAATGGGAGCATTATAATCCAATTTCCACATTCTCTAATTTTTATTGGAAGTGATGTAGAATGGTCTGAAACGTAAAAGTATGAAGTCTGGCGATCATGTCTGTATGTGAGCATGTCCACTGCCACCTTCCCGGAGGTAAATTTTTATAAAATTGAGTAATGAAGGTATTTATGGCGGGGTGCGCCTGTGGGAGGTGAGACGGAGGGGAATCTCTGGTTCTCTCGCAGAAAACCAATTGCTGAACAAAAAAAACGATATTTTAATTACAAATGTTCAATCTATTTCGACTGTTTTTGTGTTCGAAATATTTTGTCATTAGGCCCGATAAACCACAATTTTAACTTCGCTTCGCTCGGTCAGATCGCGGTTTCCGAGCCCAATGACATAAAATATTGTATGTCACATGACGCTAAAAGTATTATCTGACGAATGTGACTTTACAATCCGAGCCGAAGGCGAGCCTAATGACATAACCTACTATTAAATAACTTCTACTTTTTCCCCACATATTTCAAGTCTTCTTTTATTTTTCTAACTTGTGTTTTGGATAATTCGAAAATAATTAATGTGGATAGAAAAAGTGACAACGTCGTGCCGTTCGAAGTACAAGTGGGCAGCAATGATTCACTCAGCTTTTATATACAGGGCTTTTATATACAGGGTAACAAATGGGAAGTTGCCTAAAGTATACCCACATGTCTTCCCTTCCTACTGAGACCCGGAAAATTAGGTCCATTAGATATATACTAGAGTGTTGTCAGTTTTTATTGAGACGCTACAAGAACCACTACCTGTACTTCAAAATGAGTAACCTTACAAACGAAGAAAAAGTATATCTTATCGAGTGCTTTTATACTAGAGGTAAAAACTATACTGAAGCATATAGAGGCTTTCGTACCAAATTTGGAAGTAAAAAAGTAGCCAGTCAAAACACCCTCAGAAGGTGAGAATAAAAAAAATTTTATCTGACTTCATCGTATAACCTCACTTTTGACTAAAACTTTCTAGTATTTATTACTTTCTCTCCCAGAGTAATTGATAATTTCATCAAGTATTATACTCTTGAAGACTCGTCATGATCTTCCTGGTCCATCACACTCAGTTACAACAGAAGATACGATTGCCAAGATCGAAGAACATTTCAACAATAATCCAACGGATTCGATACGAAAAGCAGCGGCAACTTTAAAACTGAACCAAGAGACACTGAGATTAATATGGAAGAATTTCCTCAAGTTACACCCTTACAAAATTACGATCTATCATTTGCTCACAGAAAATTCCAAAAACAAAAGAATTGAGTTTTGTAAAATTATGACACATGAGGCTGAAGCTGGCGGGAGCAGTTCANCAAAAACCGGTCAACCGAATTCAATTTTTTTCAAAATATTCGTCATAATGGTGGCCATCTAACCAAATCAATATATGAGTAGCGTTTCATTGAAATGAGGCTGAAGCTGGCGGGAGCAGTTCAGCGGGAGATGGGTATAGTTTGTGAGGCGGACTGTACGGCCCCCACCGTAGCCGCTCGCTCAACGCTACATCGGTAGCCACGAGTTTAAACCTCCTCCCAGACAAATTAAATGATAAAAAACAATCAAACAATTTTTTAAAATTATTATTATTTCTTAATGTATGACGAGGATGGGGAATGATTTCTCGAGGAGGAATTTTATGATATTTTTTTATTTTTATAAGTTTTTACGCGGTCAATAGGGGTGCAAGAAACGCATACACCAATCGATGTCATTTTATTTTCAATGTGTCCCTAAGAGGTTAGGGGACCCTGTCCAACAAAAATTATGGCGGTGCACCTATTAGGGTATTTTTAATTAATTTTTTAAGATTCATTTCTCCCAACTTCCGGTGAACAAAATGGTGATGCACGGACACGCATGCACCAACCAACCCCATTCCATTTGGAATATGTAGCTAGGGGGTTGGGAGACCCTCCCCAACAAAAATTATCGCGGTGCGCTAATTAGGGGATTTTTAATTAATTTTTAAAGATTCATTTTGTGTAACTTCCGGTGAATGCGGTGGGGGTGCACGGACACGCATGCACCAACCAACTTCATTCTGCTTGGAATATGTTACTGAGGGGTTGGGCGACCCTCCCTAACAAAAATTGTAACGGTGCGCCAATTAGGGGATTTTTAATAAATTTTTCAAGATTCATTTTGTGTAACTTCCGGTGAATGCGGTGGGGGTGCACGGACACGCATGCATCAACTGACTCCATTCCACTTGGAGTATGTGCCTAGGGGGTTGGGGGACCCTCTCCAATAAAAATTGTGACGGTGCACTAATTAGGGTATTTTTAATTAATTTTTTAAGATTAATTTTTCCCAACTTCCGGTGAACAAAATGGTGGTGCACGGACACGCATGCACCAACCGACTGCATTCCGCTTGGAATATGTTACTGAGGGGTTGGGAGACCCTCTTCAACAAAAATTGTGACGGTGCACTAATTAGGGTATTTTTAATTAATTTTTTAAGATTAATTTTTCCCAACTTCCGGTGAACAAAATGGTGGTGCACGGACACGCATGCACCAACCGACTGCATTCCGCTTGGAATATGTTACTGAGGGGTTGGGAGACCCTCTTCAACAAAAATTGTGACGGTGCACTAATTAGGGTATTTTTAATTAATTTTTTAAGATTAATTTTTCCCAACTTCCGGTGAACAAAATGGTGGTGCACGGACACGCATGCACCAACCGACTGCATTCCGCTTGGAATATGTTACTGAGGGGTTGGGGGACCCTCCCTAACAAAAATTGTGACGGTGCGCCAATTAGGGGATTTTTAATAAATTTTTCAAGATTCATTTTGTGTAACTTCCGGTGAATGCGGTGGGGGTGCACGGACACGCATGCATCAACCGACTCCATTCCACTTGGAATATGTGCCTAGGGGGTTGGGGGACCCTCTCCAACAAAAATTGTGACGGTGCACTAATTAGGATATTTTTAATTAATTTTTTAAGATTCATTTCTCCCAACTTCCGGTGAACAAAATGGTGGTGCACGGACACGCATGCACCAACCGACTCCATTCCACTTGGAATATGTTACTGAGGGGTTGGGGGACCCTCTCCAACAAAAATTGTGACGGTGCACTAATTAGGACATTTTTAATTAATTTTTTAAGATTCATTTCTCCCAACTTCCGGTGAACAAAATGGTGGTGCACGGACACGCATGCACCAACCGACTCCATTCCACTTGGAATATGTTACTGAGGGGTTGGGGGACCCTCTCCAATAAAAATTGTGACGGTGCACTAATTAGGGTATTTTTAATTAATTTCTAAAGATTCATTTTGTGTAACTTCCGGTGAATGCGGTGGGGGTGTACGGACACGCATGTACCAACCGGGTCCCCCCACCCCTCAGTAACATATTCCAAGCAGAATGGAGTCGGTTGCTGCATGCGTGTCCGTGCACCACCATTTTGTTCACCGGAAGTTGGGAGAAATGAATCTTAAAAAATTAATTAAAAATACCCTAATTAGTGCACCGTCACAATTTTTGTTGAAGAGGGTCTCCCAACCCCTCAGTAACATATTCCAAGCGGAATGAAGTCGGTTGGTGCATGCGTGTCCGTGCACCCCCACCGCATTCACCGGAAGTTACACAAAATGAATCTTGTAAAAATTTATTAAAAATGCTCTAATTGGCGCATCGTCCCAATTTTTGTTAAGGAGGGTCCCCCAACCCCTCAGTAACATATTCCAAGCGGAATGAAGTCGGTTGGTGCATGCGTGTCCGTGCACCCCCACCGCATTCACCGGAAGTTACACAAAATGAATCTTTAAAAATTAATTAAAAATCCCCTAATTAACGCACCGCGATAATTTTTGTTGGGGAGGGTCCCCCAACCCCCTAGCTACATATTCCAAATGGAATGGGGTTGGTTGGTGCATGCATGTTTGTGCATCACCATTTTGTTCATCGGAAGTTGGGAGAAATGAATCTTAAAAAATTAATTAAAAATACCCTAATAGGTGCACCGCGATAATTTTTGTTGGACAGGGTCCCCTAATCCCTTAGGGACACATTAAAAATAAAATGACATCGATTGGTGTATGCGTTTATTGCACCCCTATTGACCGCGTAAAAACTTATAAAAATAAAAAAAATATTATGAAATTCCTCCTCGAGAAATCATTCCCCATCCTCGTCATACATTAAGAAATAATAATAATAAAAAAAAATTGTTTGATTGTTTTTTATCATTTAATTTGTCTGGGAGGAGGTTTAAACTCGTGGCTACCGATGTAGCGTTGAGCGAGCGGCTACGGTGGGGGCCGTACAGTCCGCCTCACAAACTATACCCATCTCCCGCTGAACTGCTCCCGCCAGCTTCAGCCTCATTATGACACAGAAATTGGAAAATGATGAGATCGACATCAATCACATAATCTTCACAGACGAAGCTCATTTTTATTTAAATGGATATGTAAATAAACAAAATTACCATTTTTGGGATCGCGAAAATCCACACTCATCTGAGGCAATGTCTTGACACCCTGTTAAAGTGACTGTTTGGGCAGCTATTTCAATCAAAACAATACACTTAGAATTCATAGAAGGGACCATTACAGTCAATAGTTATCGAGAAATGCTACAAACTAAATTTTCTCCTTTGGCTAAAAGAAGAAGATTGGTGAAGAACTATTATTTTATGCAAGATGGTGCTACACCGCATATAACTAAGGACGTATTTGAAGCTATTTATGAAGTGTATTCTGATCGCGTCATTGGATTAGGATACCCCCAGTTTGCGCATGGAGGTATGGAATGGCCCCCTTATTCACCCGATTTGAACCCGTGTAACTTCTTCTTATGGGGCTTCCTGAAAGATAATGTTTATGCGGAAAAACCCGAGACCAAACATGATTTGAAAAAAGCCATCAGAGACGGAATTTCTGATATTTCTCCATCTCAGATTGAACAAGTTTTTCATAGTTTCCGAAAACGGCTTGATTATTCTGCAAATTCGATTGGAGATTACTTCAAAAATATTTACCATTAATAGTTATCTCCTGGCTCAATTTGTCAATTTTTTTCAAATCTCAATAAGTATCTATTAGAAGTGTCTGATTCAACTGAAACTAATTCCACATAAAAATGACATCTTTACTGAATTCATATGTATTTTTCTTTTTTTTTTCCTGGCACTCATTTCATAGTTATAAACGATTAGTTTAGGCAACTTCCTAATTGTCACCCTGTATGTTCCTTTTCATAGCAAAATGTATCATCACAACTCCATTCGTATTTGCCGCGCTAACTCTTCCACGATTCCTCAACCTCCACGTTGTTGTCATTTCATGTTGCACACACAGGATTCCTATTTTTCATACATTTTTTAATTATTCCTTCTAAACAATTCTCCTATTATTTTTTTTGTTAGAATTATGGATTGGTAGAGACAATAAAATATCATAAACGTAGAAAAGGTATTTATTCAACGCATCTAAATACAACTATGTCCTTCTTCTTCTTCTTCTTTCTTATGGCTCCAGCTGCATTGGCTATTCGGCCGTTATCCCTCTACGGGACTTTTCAGAAGTTAGGAATTAGATTTTGTTGTTAGGGTAGATATATCTGCGTTACCATGGGCCGTCTTACTCTGTCAACTGTACCCCATTCGGGCTAGGACTGCAAGGGAAACCATGGAAAACCTCAGTCGTACAGCCGGCCGATTGTGCAGAGCTCTGATGTGCCCTTCTGTCACACCGACTAGAGGGGCACATTAGGCCACCACACCGTGCCGACCTTCCGAAATTTTTGGGCGAGGGTGTTCCTAAGCGGTCACCCATCCAAGTACTAACCACGCTAAATGCAACTGCACTCAGATGTCCGCCGGACCAACACCTAACTCACCCAACCATTACGGTCGGTTACACAACTATGCCTGTGGTCTCGAGACGCGAACTGAATGGGCAACGGCGCGTTCAGCACGGAATGTAGTGGGGAGGGGATCCGCTCAGTATACACAGTCAAGGCCGTAAAGCTGTTAGGCGCTACATTTCTCACACTCCCTCCCAACTAATTGCTTTACCAGCATGAACATTTCAAGAACATTATATCTCACACTGTAGTATTTTGACGATAAGTTTCATGAACAATAGTTATAAGTAATCAATCAATTTTTACATCACAAATACAATGGTAACTCAAGTATGATTGTTTGTTCAGCTCGTATCAACTAATAACTTCTCTAATCAATATTTCATGTTACATCTCTAAGTTTAGTTTCCTGTTAACAGAAAAGAAAGTATATTTAATATATTTAAATGATTCCTAGTTCTTATTATTTTTGTTGTGGTTTTTACGAATCTGTATTCATGATTTTGTCTACCAAATATTTGTGCATGTCGAAAGATAAAGGTTTGGTAAATATGTCAGCTATCTGATCTCTTGAGGGAATCCACCCAATTATTACCAAGTTACGTCCTACACATTCTTTTATATAGTGTTCTCGGATTTCTCTCATGTGTCTGAGTTTATTATTTCCATTTGTCTTGGCACTAGCCTCGGCCGCTCTATTATCACACCATAGCTTTACAGGACAATAACTTATCGAGGATCAATTTCAATGAATTGTCCATAGCCATCAACTCTTGACATGCTTCACTCATCGCAACGTATTCAGCCTGGCATGCTGATAAGGCCACATACGGCTGTTTATGTGTTCTCCAAGTGATCGCATCTCCAAAAAGCTTAATTACGTAACCACAGGTTGTATGTGATTCTTTGCAATCCGCAAAGCTCGCATTGGAATAAGCTTGTAAATCATTTGTCTCTCCAGTATATCTCAGTCCTAGACTTTTTGTCCCTATGAGGTATCTAAATACTCTCTTTACCATTTGCCAGTCTTTCTCAGTAGAACTGATCTGGTGCCTACTCAACACGTTCACGGCATAGAAAATATCAGGTCTAGTTGCTCCAGCCAGATACAGCAAACTGCCAATATCTTCCCTATATGGAACATTCTCTCTCGTCTCCGATTCCTTCAAATGTGAATCATTGCATTCTCTTCTCTTTCACGTCTCTCTCTGTTTATTGCTTGAGTAGTAATCATGGGAGTTCTTTGAGGGTGTACTTCATTAAACTTGAATCTAATTAGAATTTTATCAATATATTTCTCTTGATTTAGAAGGATTTCCTGTTTTTCTCTGTTTCTCCTGATAGTGATTCCAAGAAATTCTTTTGGTTTACCTAAATCGCTCATCTCGAATTCATTTTTCAATTTTGTTTTCACATCTCTCAATTTGTTCGCATCGTTACTTGCCATTATTATGTCATCAACATACAATAGCAAAATGAGAAATTTACTCCCCTCTCTCCACATGAACAGACATGGCTCAGTATCATCATTTTTCACTCCTACACTCAATCCTACCTCAGTAAATCTGATATTCCATTTCTTTGGGCTGATTCTTAGCCCATACAGAGCTCGTTTCAGTTTACAAACTTTGTTTTCTTTCTCATTTGGTATGACGTTTGCACCTTCTGGAATTTCCATGTAAGTTTCTTCATCGATTAACCCATTCAAAAATGCCGTTTTGATATCTAATTGACACATCTCTAAATTGTACTTATTTACAATAGCAAGCACTGATCTTATTAATGGCAATCGAGATACTGGAGCATATGTTTCCTTCAGATCATAATTGGTTGTGTCTTTGAAACCTCTGATAACCAACCTAGCTTTATATTTCATTTTGTTATCACCTTCTGTTTTTCATTTGAAAACCCCTTTAGAGTCTATAATGTTAGCCTTTCGACCATCTTTCATGACAGTGGGTCTATTTACCAATGACCATACCTCATTCTTGTGCATCGAGTTCAATTCTTCATTTACTGCTTTCAACCACTCTTTACGCTCTCTAGATTGTATCGCATCTCTGTATGACACCGAATCTTGATTGATCTGTGCTATTAGCGCATGACCGATTTCATCTTCGACTTTACTTATCTCCCTATCATTCTCATCAAAGAGTATCGTTGCATGTAAAAGCTTAACTCTCATTTCCTCATCTCTAATTATGTCAGTGCAACTAGAATCATTGACT
This sequence comes from Diachasma alloeum, assembly GCF_001412515.2. Taxonomy (NCBI): domain Eukaryota; kingdom Metazoa; phylum Arthropoda; class Insecta; order Hymenoptera; family Braconidae; genus Diachasma; species Diachasma alloeum. Next base: position 222,716 of record NW_021680698.1, read on the forward strand.
TTATTCGAATCATTTTCCACAACGGATGAAATATTGACTTGCTTTTTAGGTCGTCCTCGTCTCCTTTTAGGCTCTCCCTCCTGTTTTGGAGGTTCTTCTTCTTCATCCTCATCTCTATCAAAGTTAATCAACCACTTCTCTTTATCAATTGCATCATGTTCTACAGGCCAGGCTTTTATGCTATCTTTCTCATATTTATTTCCATATACTAACTTCTCATTAAAGCGCACATCTCTGCTTTCGTAGAATTTTCCATCTTCAGGTTTCAAGAGCTGATATCCAGTAGGCGTGTAGCCCACTAGAATCACACGTCTTCCCTGAAACTTGAATTTAGGACCTGTTTTCCTCTGAACTTTGATGTAAGCAACACAGCCAAAACGGTTCAGCTGATTCATGTCATAATTATGATTTGGAGCGAATTTTTGCATTGGAGTTATCATGTCATTGGATTTGTGCAGTGTTCTGTTGTAAGCATAGACTGCAACGCTCAATCCAAGATCCCACATGTTTTCAGGGAGTTTCGCATCGTACATGTATGCTCTTACCTTTTTCTGTATGATCTGATTGAACCTCTCAGCCACTCCATTGTGTTCTGGTGTATCGGGACTCGCAAGTTGTTGTTCTGCCCCTAATTTATTTAAAACCTCAATAGTATATCCACCAGTGTATTCAGTACCTTGATCAGTACGGAGGTAACATACTTTCGCATCTCTTCCTAACAAATTTCGCGCACTTTTTACAAAGGCTTCGAAACATTGACCGGTTTCGCTCTGCGCTCTCATTGGATGTGCCATTGCCAATCTCGAATAATCATCTACAAATATAGCGATATATTTATACCCTTTAGGATAAGTTACTGGACTAATAGATCCCATGGTATCTGAATGGATGATTTGTAGTGGTTCAGTCGCTCGTCTCCGAACTGAATTGAATGATAATTTGTTGAATTTGGCAATTTTCCATACTTCACAGTCCAGTATTGATTCATCAAAAATTACATTTTTCCATCCTTTATTTTCTGGAAATTTCTTTTGAAGAGCTTTAAGATAATCCAAAGAGGCTTGGCCAAGTCTTACATGCCAAGCATTCCTTTATCATTTTTCTCAAACAATTCATATGTTTTGTTGAATGGTGATTCTTTCTCGGACAATTCAACGATGGGCAATTCATCAATATCATGAAACTTTCTGTCCCAGATTGATTTATCGAAATTGGAGTTCTCATAAATCATTTTCTTTCGCTTCTCATCACAGTTTTCTGATCTCACATCTCTTTTCAACGTTTCATTCTGGTCTCTTTCTACCTGATTGTTATCCTCATCAAATTTCAGTTTCTTGATGTCAATTGGATTATCATTGGTATCGTTAACTACTATCTCATCTCGGTTTAAATCCTCAGATTCGGTTTTGTTCTTTTCCCACTTCTTCATAGCCGTTACACTCCTCGTTTTATATCTCTTTATTTCAGTTTTATCAAATTCGCTGTCAACTAGATTTGCAATAATTCTCCTACTCATGTGATTATAATTTATTTGATCGATATTTTTGTTCTCGTTTATCTGAAATTCAATTATCCAATAAGGTTTGTCATAAACGCCAGTAATGAAAGATTCATTAGACAATGGATCGAATATATCAATTTTACGATTATATAGATAGATGCCAAGTCCCATCTCAGCAAATTTTCTGAGAGAGAGTAGATTCTCGGACAACCCTTCTGCATATATTACTTTTTCAATCTCAATTGTTTTGCCATGGTCCAACACAACTTCGACTGTACCTGCTCCCTCCGTTTTCAAATCCGCTGATGAATTTTTATTCGCGCATCCAATTCTACCCTGATTATCATTGTCAAACGACTTGAAATTTATTTTAGATTTTGCCAAGTGTTCTGTAGCTCCTGAGTCAGCCAGAAATTTGGTAAATATTTTATTTTGATCTGGATCACTGATGTGTTACAGCAGTAATCATTTTGTTCAGACACGGCTAATGAATTAATTGAAAACATCTTACCTTTGTCGTTCCGCTTTTCAACATGATTGGCTTGTCCATCTTTTTGCCTGTATGGGTATCTCTTACCCCCTCTTCCATTAGTGTTTACATTCCTGTATCCACCTCTACCTCTCATGGGTTTGAATCGTTTCGCATCTCCATATTTCTCCTCAGAATACCTTCGTTTTTCGCCTCGTCTGTCATCGTAGTAATTTTTACCTCCTCTTATGTTTTGTTTATAATTGTCATTTCTGTGTGCCCCTCTAGTAAAATTTCGACGTATGCCTTTACCTCGAACATGTCCTGACTGTTTTAATTTTTTCAGTGGACAATCAGCTGCTTTGTGGTCTGTTATCTGATGATATTCATAGCACTTTTTCAATCCAGTGCCTGTGAACTTACACTCACTGCCCTTATGGCCATTGTCATCACATTCATAACACCTCTCTCGGGACTGATCGTGAGCATTCATGACAGCTCTGGTGTTAGCTGTTCCTGACTGAGTTCTGTTTGCCTCGTGGTCTCGTAGATAGCTTTTCAACTCATCATAGGTAAGACGTTTACCTGTCTGCTCTTTAGTCATGAAATCTACCTGTTGCACATCGGGAACAGTACCCTGAATGGCAGTGAAAAACGCGTCTCTCATCTCAGTTTCTGACAGTTTGGTGGTCTCTAAGTTATTGAAGCTTCTGACAATATCCTCGAATTTGTCACAGAAGTCTCCAGCCTTTTCCTTGCTAGGATAGTGTTTCAAACTATATAGTTGTCGAATAGATGCTGTAGTAACGTTTGTCTCAGAATTTTTAATTTGCTTAATCATCTTCAGAATATCTATTGGATCTTTTATTTCTGACACTTTGGAATGATAGTTATCATCAAGACGATTTATTAAAATGTCTCGAACACGATGTTTTTGATCTGCAATGATATTTGGATCTAAGACAGATTTAAAATGAATTTTTATTATTCGGATGGATTTCTAATTCTTTTTGATTACATGTTATTAATTAATTTATATTATTAATTAATATTTTATCCCGTGTGCACACAATTTTAGACGTCATAACATACCTGCTTGGTACGATTCATCCCTCCTCTCGACATGAAACAACACTGACGCGTCGCTGACATTCAGTGCAACCTGTTCACCAGTATGATGTGAATCGAGTTTAAAAACTTCTCTGAATCGTTGGATGATATTTTCAAATATCTCCGCATCTCGCTTTTCTGCAGCAATATTATACAAATTAAAATCTCATCAAACATTCCCCAAATCCTCATCTCATAAAATAATAAATGAAACATCATTGCTATCGACGGTCTAGTGACAATAACACACAGAGACACGGGCGCTTCGGGTCGGTTGCCATGCGGGCAGTGGGCACAGAGTATACCACAATGTTGGGAGTTGTATTTTCCGCATCTCACTTCCGGAACACGCTCAGCGCCACCCCGACTACTCTACGCCCGCCACGTGGCACGTGTTGCCGCGCGTCCTTTTCAGGAATATTCACAAAATATGCTTTCGCGCGTCACTTCTCTCTATTAACACATCCCAATTTTTTCCAAAATCTTTTTTTTCATTTTTTAAATTTATTTATCGAATTTATTTAAGCATGCTTCATCACCAAATCTCGATAGACTGAACGCAATTACATGAACACCAATACCCGGGATTTTCTTTTAATACGTACGTATTCCCTCATCTCGATTATTTATTTTCACACATCTAAAATTCTTTCATATTTTTCTAAGTGAAATCACCTCTATTTCTTTTTACTTACGCTGGCCCTCGCCAGGGCGATTCATCTCCGCGTTTGCGGGTTCCTTGTCGTCAGCCATTGTCGAACGCGTCCTCTCCTCACTTTTTCTCAATGTCTTTTTGTTTTTATCCCAACACTTTCTTCACTTAAATTTTTTTAATAATGAGGGCAGTGTAACGAGTCTCGCCCATAACCTGTTAGAATTATGGATTGGTAGAGACAATAAAATATCATAAACGTAGAAAAGGTATTTATTCAACGCATCTAAATACAACTATGTCCTGTGGTCTCGAGACGCGAACTGAACGGGCAACGGCGCGTTCAGCACGGAATGTAGTGGGGAGGGGATACGCTCAGTATACACAGCCAGGGCCGTAAAGCTGTTAGGCGCTACATTTCTAACATTTTTATGTTCCTCCATGACTCCACGCAAGTGCAAAGCTTCAAGAAAACGGACTTTTTTATTATTTTTAATATTTTTTTTCCGAATTCACGTAAGAGCCCCTGTTAACCCTCCTGAACTGGCGCTCGCCCACCAACCGAGTCAACTGGCTCGGTTGACACGGCGCCGCCCGTGGTATTTTACCACTTGTAACAAAAAAAATTGGAAAAAAATGATTAACTTTGGGTTTATAGACAGGTTTCAACTTCTAATGAATAGAAAATAGTAATAGAACTAGGAAAAAAGTGTCCATTTAATGCAAAAAGTTGATTTGATTTCATGCCAAAATGGGATTTTTAGAGGTTAAACACGAGGATTCTAAGCGATTCGAATTTTTAAACTTTTTTGGTACTCAGTCGATGTGAGTATGAACGAAATAAAAATTGTCAATAAATTCAATATAGTTAAAAGTAGGCATTGTAATTTTTTCAGTTTTTTATTGACTCTCACTTCATTGAAAAAAGAAAAATTTGAAAACAGGCGGCGCGGTGCTCATTGAGCTAGTTCAGGAGGGTTAAAGTGCATTTTTTTAGAAAAATTCTCGTATTTCACCTATTCTCCTAGGCCATCTGGGATTTTGCATAGGAGTTTTCAAAAAAATCAAAGAAGGTATTTAAAAAAATTATGAATTTTTTGACATTTTTTCGACCTCCCCTGACCACGCCATAAATATCTTAAATGTCTTGAATAATTCCAAAGAATCTGAAATTTTGTCAGATTATAGATCTGAATGAGGACTAACTCTGTGCAAACACCGACGTCGGTGACCGAGTGGGCTAAGTCTAGTGTGCGAAAGGTTGTGAGTTCCATGCCCCGTGGAACCGAATTTTTCAACGGACGGCTTCGGCGAGCGGGAGGTTTGCTAATAGAGTAACCGCTTGTACCGGCATGGGTTTCCTGTGGCTCGCTAAATAAGAAAACACTACCTAGACTCTAAGGCGCACGGGCACTCACACACACAACACAACCAATTTTTGGGTTTATGTAGGCGCTTATATGAGCGCCTCAGAGCGATCATATTTGTAGTGTATTTGCAGGGTTTGCAACAGAGCATTAACTCGAGGTTGATATCAAACTAATATTTATTAGAGAATCTCACATTTAATGCAATAAACTTTGAATGACACAAAAGAGATATTTGGCTACAGCTGTGACGCGTGTAGAGACTTGTAGTAATACTGAATTTTCAGTCGGCGACAACTCGGTCGTTGTCGCGGCGAGGAATGAATTCCTGTTTGCGCCGGTGGCGCTGTCTTGGCTCAGTCGGTAAAGCGGTCAGTGGGCTCGCTGCTGGTAACGTCTTAGACGCCACATCTACTCCCCCCCGTGTCCTTGCCCGAAGGGGAAGGGAACGATACTTTTTTCTTAGCGGAATACGTCCTCAGCGGCCACCTCCCCCAAGACTACCACTCCCCACCTCCCCCCCTCATCCCCTTCGAAACTAATCTTTTCCTTGAAAAAGAATTCTCTCCAAGAATTCGACCGAGCCCTCTCCACAACAAAAAAAACAATCTGCCCCTGGGCTGGATAAAATCGACTATTTTATAATCAATAAACTCCCTCCAAAGTTCAAGGAACTTCTCCTGGATCCTACATCAGGATTCGTCTACAACGATCCCCCCAAAAAATGACCCTACTAAATTCCGACCCATAGCACTTGCCTCCTGCCTCTTAAAGCTCTGTGAAAAAATAGTATTCAATAGACTAATGTGGTGGCTTGCAACCATGAAGACATTCTCCCCAACACCCAATTCGGATTTAGAAAATCACGCTCTTGCGCCGACAATCTGGCAATCTTCTCCACCGAAATTCTCTCCGGTTTTGCCAACAACCAGTACACAGCATGCGTCTTCATAGACATCAAATGCGCTTTTGATAATGTCGATCCCTACACTTTCCACAGAGACCTAGCCCGCATAGGAATCCCACAAAAAATAGCCGACTTTGTCTACTTTCTCCTTACCTACAGACAATCCTACTTTGTTCTTCAGGGAAACCTGGAGGGTCCATTTCCAATGAATAAAGGCACAGGACAAGGTTCTGTACTTAGCCCTATACTGTTCAACATATATCTCTCAAACCTTCTCCTTATTGACTCCTTCAACGCAGAATTTGTTTCCTTTGCTGATGATCTCGCCATTTACTCGCGCAACAAAAACCTAGAATCCTGCCTAATCGCAGTCGAGAAGGCCGCAAACAAAATTTCCACTTTTCTCTCCGACAAAAAACTAGAAATCTCCCCTGAAAAATTCCACCTGTTAATTTTCACCAAAAAACACCTCAATCCAGGGAGATTGATACTCGATATTAATCAACGACTCGCCCATAGTCGCTGAAGAAACCACCAAATGCCTATGCATCACCCTCGACTACAGATTCTCTCATACCCCACCTAAAAGCACTTGCCCAAAAAGGCTCTAGAATCATCGCCTTAATTAAATCTAGGCAAACCTGGTACGGAGCAGATCCCAGTAACCTAATCATCTTTTACAGAGGCCTACTCCGTAGCTCAATCGAATACGGAAGCCATATCCTTCGTTACGCCAACTACAACTATTTCGAAAAACTGAAAAAAATCCAATACAATACTCTCAGACTAGCCATAGGCTATCGGAATTCCACCCCCACAAACGTCATCCTAGCAGAAGCAGCTGAACTCCCTCTTCAGCTAAGAATATCCCAACTCTCCGACAGATACATCTTGACAACTTTTTCCCTCTTAGAACACCCTCTTCTAGAAAAATTAGCATCTCTTCACTTCAGTGTCTCCAAAAAAAAAACATCCACAACATAAAATCTGGCTTCCCTATTTACTTGTTCTGCACAAGACACTTACATCAACGGTCCAACGTTCACTCTCACCCCCGCCCCACCCCATACCAATTTCCCTACAGTTTAATCAATCCCACCCCCGACATAAATACCTCCCTAGGACACTGAATTAAAGAATCCAAAAATATAGAAGCAGCTCTTCAAGAAGAACTCCAAAATGAAAACCTCAACCTCCATACTCATATCTACACCGACGGTTCCAAAAATTAAGAAGACTCCTACGTTGGATATACTGTCTTCATCCCCTCCCTCAACATTGCAATTAAGCACTAAATCTCGTCATACGCCTCCATCTTCACGGCAGAAGCTCTGGCAATCCTCACTTCCCTTCAAACTACCCAACAACACGACATCGCCGAAGCTATAATCCTGATGGACTCCCTTAGTGTCCCTGAAGCTGTCTCCAATCTCTACCAAAAATCTTTCTCCCACATCGTCCACCAGATCCTTGAACTATGGTCCCTCCTTAAGCTCAACGGCTCTAGAATCTCTTTTGTCTGGATACCCTCCCACGTTGGAATTTCGGGTAATGAGATGGTGGACACCCTTGCTAAAGAAGCAATATCCAACGGAACACTCACAAACTCTCCTCTACCCTACTCAGATTTTAAAGGTTCTATCACTAAGACAATGAACGACACAGCGTCCAAAATTCACCCAAGCATCCACCAGCAAAAAACCAGGCAACATCTACTTTCAAAAGTTCCACAGGGGATGGAATCCTTCGTGGTTCCAAACTCTAAAAATAGATAGACCACAAATATCAGCAATATGCAGAATGAAATCAAATCACTTCAATCTCAATCAAAGTCTGTACAGGAAGGGTCTCCTGGATTCCCCTCTCTGTAAATGCAACCAAATCCAATCCCGATCACATATTTTTTAGTACTGTCCCATGTATGCACAGGAGCGTACCTTAACAAAATGCCCTAATAAACTAAAACAAAAAATCGATATCACCAAACTATGACGCTGAAGTTAGCAGCCGACTTGGCAGCAGAACAGGGGCGTATCATGATCCCCTGGGGCCCAGTGCACACATGATTCAAAAACCGGGGTAAAAATCAATTATCGACATCGGAAAATGTTCAGACACTACCCCTCTGCATTCATGAAGATTCTTACCCCTCTGGAACCATTACTTGTTGATGTTTGAGGGGTGCAAAAATTGATTTTCCTTGAAGTGAAAGAAAAAAAAATTGTTGGCTCCAAAACACTCAAAACCACCAACAAATTTCCATTGAAAGATATTAGGAAAGACTCAACCCCCAGAAAAATAATCAAGTCTTTCAGAGTGGTCCAAGGAAGTGCTAGGAGGTGAAAAAATGAAATTTTCGCGTATTTCAGGGGGAAAAAAAATCTCCAACTAATAATAAGCAAAACCACTAACAACTGTTGATGGAAAAATACTCAGTGCAACTCCCCCTACCCCCAGAAAAATCATCAAGTCTCTCAGACTGGTCCAAGGGGGTGCTAGGGGGTAGAAAAATGAAATTTTCGCGTATTTCAGGGGGGAAAAAAAATCTCCGACTCATAATAAGCAAAACCACCAACAACTGTTGATGGGAAAATACTCAGTGCAACTCCCCCTACCCTCAGAAAAATCATCAAGTCTCTCAGACTGGTCCAAGGGGGTGCTAGGGGATAGAAAAATGAAATTTTCGCGTTTTTCAGGGGGGAAAAAAAATCCCCGATTNACTCCCCCTACCCTCAGAAAAATCATCAATTCTCTCAGACTGGTCCAAGTGGGTGCTAGGGGGTAGAAAAATGAAATTTTCGCGTTTTTCAGGGGGGAAAAAAATCTCCGACTCATAATAAGCAAAACCACCAACAACTGTTGATGGGAAAATACTCAGTGCAACTCCCCCTACCCTCAGAAAAATCATCAAGTCTCTCAGACTGGTCCAAGGGGGTGCTAGGGGGTGGAAAAATGAAATTTTCGCGTTTTTCGAGAGAAAAAAAACTCTCTGACTAATAAAATGCAAAACCACCAATAAATGTTGATGAAAAAATACTTAGC
>NW_021680698.1:232294-259645 GCF_001412515.2 Diachasma alloeum
GAGTATTTTTTCATTAACATTTGTTGGTGGTTTTGCTTATTATTAGTTGGAGATTTTTTTTCCCCCTGAAAAACGCGAAAATTTTATTTTTCCACCCCCTAGCACCCCCTTGGACCAGTCTGAGACTTGATAATTTTTCTGAGGGTTGAGGGAGTTGCGCTGAGTATTTTTTCATCAATATTTATTGGTGGTTTTGCGTATTATTAGTCGGAGATTTTTTTTCTCCCGAAAAACGCGAAAATTTAATTTTTTCACCCCCTAGCACCCTCTTGGTCCACTCTGAAAGACTTGATGATTTTTCTGGGGGTAGGGGGAGTTGCACTGAGTATTTTTCCATTAACATTTGTTTGTGGTTTTTTTTATTATGAGTCGGAAAATTTTTTTCCCCCTGAAAAACGCGAAGATTTCATTTCTCCACCCCCTAGCACCCCCTTGGACCAATCTGAAAGACTTAATCATTTTTCTGGGGGTCGAGGGTGTTTCGTTTAATCTTTTTTTATAACAATGTGCTGGTGGTTCTGGCTATTTATGGTGCAGAAATTTTTTCTTCCCAAAAAAAAGACAAAAATTGAGATTTTCACCTCCCTACCACCCCCTTGGCCTGAACAAAGGGGGTTGATCATATTGTGGAGAATGGGGAGGCTGTTCCAGATCATTTCGGAATTTAGAACTTAAATAGGAACAATTTTCAGTTTTCGTATTGAGGTATGGGGCCCCACAGATCCTTGCTACGGCCCTGAACTTTCGCTGCCAAGTCGGCTGCTAACTTCAGCGTCATACCAAACTAATAGCCACCCCATTAGCAGAAATAGTATACATTCTTTTCAATTACCTCAAATCCATCAACAAGGACATCTAAATTCTTACCGCCTCGACCAAAAGGTAGAAAGGTAAATTCCATCAATCTCCCTCTCCACCATACCGACCAATTGAAACACCTCTGAAATTTCCCCTCAGAGGGACAACGGCCGCAAGACATACTGTCAGTGCCAAAAAAATCGAAGAAGAAAAAGAAGTTCTCAGCGGCCGATCCATTGAGGTAGAAGGTACTGGGTCAGGTACACTCTCTGGCGATGCTGGTTTACCAGTGGGTTGACTCTTTCGATCCTGTCTCTCTGTTGCTGTTTCAGGCACTTTGGCGATAAAGGCTGGTTTGAGGCAATCCACAGAGATATTTTTCTCAATACCGTCAACGTCGATTATGAAACTCCGGTCGTCCACACGCTTCACAACTCGGTGGGGTCCGGAGTAGAGTGGGTCCAGGGGCTTCCTAACACCGTCGATCCGCACAAAGACGTGTGAACAGGTGTAGAGATCTTTCAGGATGAAACATTTGTTCTTTGTGTGGTGAGCCATGGGGGTCGGGCGCACTTTGCGTATGTGCTCCCTGAACTTCTCTAGGAAGAAGTTTGGCTCGGCTGGCATGTCTGCGGTGACGAAGAATTCGTCTGGAATTCTAAGCTCGGTGCCATACAGTAGTTGGGCTGGTGAGGCATTAAGGCCCTCCTTAATGCAGATCCGTAGGCCGAGCATCACGGTCGGCAGCAGTTCAGGCCAGGGTGTATGGGCGTTGCACATGAGTGCAGCCTTGACAGTTCGATGCCATTTTTCTAGTATCCCATTGGATTGAGGGCGATAAGGTGAGGTGTGGATTTCATTGGCTCCCATCATCCGGGCGAGGGCAATGAACAGCCTGGACTTGAATTGACTTCCCTGGTCCGTGGTGATGGTCAGTGGAGTGCCGACCTGTGTGACCCAGCGTCCATAGAAGGCTGTGGCGATGGTGTCCGCCTCGATATTGAAGAGTGGAACTGCGATGGGCCATCTGGTGAACCTGTCGATGATGGTGAGACTGTAGCGTAGTCCGTTCACTCGAGGAAGCTCAATTATATCCAGGTGGATGTGGTCGAAACGGTTGTCGGGCACGTCGATGTGGATTGGGTCCAGTCGGTTGGGTCTCGGCCCAGCGAATGGCGTTGCATTTAATGCCGAGCCGGACGAATTTCTCCTTCAGTTGTCGCGCTGTCACTCGTCCGGAGGGGTGTGATAGGTTGTGAACAACCTCGAAGGCGCGTTGACGAACAGCCTCTGGTATGTAGGGACGAAGTCGACCAGTTGAAATATCGCAGTAATTCTCGTAGTCCTCAACCATCAGAGGTTGGAGTTTGAGCGAGTTACTGGCGTTGTTGATGAATCGTGAGTTCCTGGTCCTCTTGTTGAGCCTCGTAGATAGTGTCAGCGCCAAGACCTGTGGGCATTGTGTTGACACGGGACAAGGCGTCAGCGACAATGTTGCCTTCACCTTTCACGTGAACGATGTTTGTAGTGAATTGCGAAATGAAGTTAAGCTAATTGGCCTGCCTGAGTGATGCCTTCTCAGGTTGCTGGTGAAAGGCGTAGATGAGGGGCTTGTGGTCTGTTTTGACCATGAACTCGCGACCCTCGACTATGCTGTAACGGGATTTTCTCGTTACGGGCTGAAAGCCCCTTAAAAAATATGTGAACTCTTAAATTATTAAAAAGAGACAGGTAGTGACATCTAGAGGCGGCTGAAGAAAGCCGCGACTAGATGAGAATAACCACTGACCAATGAAAGACCAAAGGCATAGCGGTTATGGGTGAAACCGCGACCTCTGGAGGTCTGGAGGGCGCTGTTACTCTCGCTATTTTAGAACTCGCCCAGCTGTGTTTGGGGGAAAGTGGTCCGACGTACAGGGGTTCCAACTGGGCGATTCTAAAGGCTGTGTCGGGGCAGGTGAAAGGACGGGTACCTCCGTGATCCTGTCGGGTGATTGGTGGGGATAGGGTAACGGAATGACCTATCGTTGCGAAGATACCCAGACTAGGAGGCAAGGCTCTAATGAGATTCCGGGGTAGTCGCACGCGAGCGCTTGAATCGAGAGGTTGGAAAAATTTCTCTGTGTGCTGGAGTGGTGAATGGTTGAATAAGCCATAGTAAGGAGTTTTACTCCACGTAGCCTGGTGCATAACTGTGGCCGCGAATATAGGGGGATGCCTCTGCATGCCCCGCGCGTAAATCTGAGTTATTTCGGAACGCGAAGTGACGACTTTGTAGTGTCCGGCGTCATCTAGTCTCCGCGGAACGATTCAAGGCATATGGGCCCGTGGGCCTGGAGTAGAGAAATCCTCCTGTTGGCCCAACCATACAGTTTAGTACTACCCGGAGGCAGTGACGCGCGATGACCGAAGCGGTAACTGGTGGTTGAGAGTGTGGGTGGCCGCACCGTGGGTAACGTGGTTCTATCCTGGTCAGACCAGCCTCTCAATTTCCCAGGCTCCGAGGAGTTCCGGCTGATTCGCAGACAACTCGGAAACTCTCCCGAGTAGAAATACTCGGGAAGAGAAAGCATGCTGGAGGAGTCGAAAGACCCTCCGGAGGAAAGATGAAGCTAATTCATTAGGGAAATTATGCCGCGAGGCATCATCCCCGGCTTGCAAAGGCCGTGAGGAAGTGGTGGCCTCTGCCACGCTCTGCTTACATTTGTCCAAAGTTGCTTCCGAGTCGGGAGTCCAAGCCACTTTCCGCTTGTCCTTTCTCTTGGCTTGTTTCAGGTGCTCGTTCAGGGGGGGCCTGAATGACTGCGGCCTGGGGGATGCAACGGCGATAGTAATTCATCATGCCAAAGAATCTGCGGAGGTCTTCGATGATTTCTGGCTTGGGGTAGGTCAGAATTGCATCTACCTTGCTGGCTGGTGAGCGGTAACCATGTTTGTTAATGGTATATCTCAGGTACTGGACCTCTTCTTGGGCGAATTGACACTTATTAGGGTTGATGGTCAGATGATTGTCGAGAAGCAGTTTCAGTATGGCTTCCACATGTCGTTGGTGCTGCTGAGGGATCCCGGAGAAGATAATAATATCATCGATGTAGCAGGCGGCGAAGCTGCAGTCTCGGAGAAGATTGTCCATGTGCCTTTGGAACGTTGTGCAGCATTGCGTAATCCAGGTGGCATGCCGCAAAACTCGAAAGGCCGAAAGGGGTGGTGACTGCGGTCTTTGGTATGTCCTCTTCAGTAACTGGGATCGGGTGGTAGGCACGTACCAGAGCAAGGGTGGTGAAGATGCTGCTACCATGGCAACGCTGAATCACGTCCTCGGTGTGTGGAATTAGGTAGCGATCAGGTGTCGTTTGACGATTTAGCTGTCTGTAGTCACCTGTTGCTCGCCACGCACCATTCTTCTTGGCCATCATGTGTATTGGGCTGGCCCATTAGCTGCTGGAGGGCCTGATGACGCCGAACTGTAGGAAGAGGTCAAAATTCTCTTTGGCAGACTGAAGTTTCTCACCAGCTAGACAACGAGGGCGTTTAGCTACTGGTGGGCCTGTTGTGGGGATGTGGTGTGCCACTGGATTATTGGGGCTGATCGAGAGAATAGGTGCGGGCTTGGTAACCTCGATGTACTTGTGCAAAAGTTGCTTGTAGAATGATGGCAGCTGCAGGTCTTTGTCGATTGGGGAAACATTATAAACCGACGTCTCAAGTAAGGTGCCAGTTACACTGAGGTTGGTGATTTTGTCGAGCAGGCGACGACCTTGGAGGTCGATGAGCAAACCATAGTAGATGAGGAAGTCTGCACCAATGATAGCTGTCTTCACATCGGCAGTGATAAATGGCCACTTGAGGGCACGACGGAGACCGAGGTTGAGGTTGAGCACTCGCTGTCCGTACATGTGAATGGTGGTGCCATTAGCTGCGTATAGCTGGAACTCTGCAAGTTTCTCGTTATGGTGCTGATTTTCTCGTGGAATTATGGATATGACTGAACCAGAATCCACAAGAAACTTGGTGTTGGTAGCAGAGTCAGTGAAGAATAGGCGGTGCTCTTTGATGTCAGGAGTATTATTATTAAAATCGCTGTCGCCTACCGCCATGACTGACGGCAGCGGTTCTAGTTTCCCCGGGGTGTTGGTTGGGCGAAGGTTAATGACACGTAATTACATGGTTTATGGCAGTTCCGCGCCTGGTCTCCAAATCTAGCTTGATACGAGCACATACCTCCTGGGGCTGGTGAATTTGAGCATGATGTAGAGGTATGACGTCTCCTAGATCTTCCTCTGGCTACTGAGTGACTCAACCGCTCGATGGACTTGGCCATGCTCTGATTCAGGGTGATCAGCTGGGTCATCGGTTGTCTGAGCTCAATGAGTTCCGAGGCGACTGAGCTGGTGTGTTGTTGGGTAGGTAGTCTCACGTGACTGGAAGCAGCCATGACGAATGCTTTTGTGGACTCTTCCATCAGATCATCAGCGGCAGCGTTTTGGTGATTTTCAGGATTCTCCTGACGTCAGGGGACAGCAACGAGAGCCATTTGACTCGTAATGTTTCTTCAGTGGCCCTGTTGCCTGCGAGCAACTGCATTTGACACAGTAGTTGGGATGGCTTCTGGTTCCCCAGCTGTACCTCTGATAGAGCCTTTTCAAGCTGTCGGTCTGCTGAGTCAGTGATGCGTTTGAGAAGCTCTTGCTTGAGAAAATTGTACTTATCTGTCGTGGGGGGATTTTCCAGGATGTCAGGAATTTTCTGCAGGACATCTGGGCTGAGATGACTGGCTACGAGGTGAAATTTGTCGACGTCATCGGTGCGGAGTTGCGGCTGGTTTTTGCTGAAAGCAGGTAGTTTGAAACGTCAACTGGGTGGTGCCTCGACGTTGGCCACTTGTGTTGAACAGTCGGGTTCGTTGTTGTTCTCGAAGTTGGTGCTGAGGTCTTAATAAACTTTGAATGACACAAGACAGATAGTTGGCTACAGCTGTGGCGCGTGTAGAGACTTGTAGTAATACTGAATTTTCAGTCGGCGACAACTCAGTCGTTGTCGCGGCGAGGAATGAGTTCCTGTTTGCGCCGGTGGCGCTGTCTTGGCTCGGTCGGTAAAGCGGTCGACGGGCTCGCTGCTGGTAACGCCACAGGCGCCACATATTGACGAAAAACAGCGCCCTCAACGGTATTTAGCGAGTCCAATGGGAGGGTGAATGCGGTACAGTGTAGAATGCACAGCCGCATGCATAGGGTTGGATAGTATGTCAAAATGAGACCCAAAAAAGGTGACTCAAGAGGCCTTGAAAAAAAAAAGAAAACTGCAAAATTTCAGCACGATCGATTTAATAGTTTTTGAGGAAAAGTGATTCGTTTTTAAACCGTTTTCCGCAAGTATCCTCAAAACTAGTGGATCGATTCCGCTTTTTTTGTTTTCAAAATATTCGTTTCGATGGCTTTTATTTGAATCAATCAAAACATATGCACCCGTTCATGCAAAGTTTTCGAGATATTCCCGTTTTTCTCTTTGTTCATCAAAAACTTTGTAATCACTTCAACTTGTGCACACATCGAGATATCAACTGGGTTCTTTATAATTACTCAAAATGTCATAGAAATATCATTCCCGACTGTTTTTAATCAACAAGATCTGTACGATCAATCCCCTAAGGTATAAAAAAACAGTTTTTTCTTAATTATTGAAAATGTTTGTTCCACACGTTTCCCCATCTATCTAAAGAATTGAAAATGTGCACCCGAATATGAAAAAAATTGATTTTGTACACTGTTTCTCATGATTCGTCGCCTGGGAATTAGTATTGCATACTTTCCAAATTCGGAAACTAAAAAATCATCACAAAAAAAATCTCGTCAAGCTGTTGCGGTGCGGTTTATTATTTTATTGTTTATTTTTATTTCATTTATCCATATGTATACCCTCTCGGGTCTTTACATTTTTGTTCCCTTCCCTTTAATATTGAATCCCAGATAGAAATGGTGAGTACAATAACGTATTACAAACAATATTGAGTAATCACAAAAAAACAAATGCCATAGGGGCTGTTCTAATAACTAGGTACAAAATTTTCGTTTCGACTAGTATCAATTACAACGTAACTTACAATTAGTCTTACCAAAAAAAAAAGGTCACTCTGCCGACAAATAAGTAAATTGACTGCCTCAGTCTTTGGCCTTTTTCCGCCTAGAATTCGAGGGATTGAGGGGCTCAAAGGCAAAAGCAAAGAAAATACTAACAAAAAAATAACCGGGGACACGCGTAGCCTTTACCCACGCCATCGGATCGGTTACATAGAAAGTACTCCTCGGACGCGCCATCGATATTACGACTCTCAGTTTCCTTTCCTTCCCACTCCATGCCACCCTAGATGAAATTCCCTGTAATAGAGTGAGTGAACGAACAAGAGAGTCCTCAAACAGCAGGAGCGGAAAGGTCTCTCCGCTCCTCCTCTTTCTCCCTGATCAGTTTCTCCCACTCCCTGAAAAATTTACAAAGTTCCGGTATAGGTCTCCCCCCCAATAGCTCTACAATTGACTCTTCCCTGCTAAGGATTCTCCAATCATCCCAAACTTCTTTCACAACCCCCCTTTGATAGCATCACAGACCAGGATGTGATCCAAATTTTCAGTGGCTCCCTCACATAACCTGCAAGTTACGTCTTCATAGCCTTTGTTGCCAGCTTTTCCAACATTCCCACAGCGCAGCCGCGCCCACATGACTTTATCCCCCCATGACACCCCTTTCGTTCCCCAGTAGCAGAACTCGTCCAGCCTCCTCAAGAACTTATAATCTGGGTTGAATCTAGAGCACCGAATCTTTTCCTTGTCCTTAATCAAAACATTTTCCCTCCCTTTATCCAGGTATTCTCCGATCTTCCCATCTTCCAGGAATTCTCGATCTTCAAATTCCTTCTCCTCAGATTAGCCTTCTCTTAAGATCTCCAGAAACTCGCGACCTTCCCAGTCCTCTAATGCCTCCTTCAACTCTGCACCCCAGGCTGAGGGATTTCGATTCTTCAGAGCCCTGATTTCCTCCCTGAGGCAGGCTTTAATCAGCCTGTCCCCTTCCAGCCTACTTACTTCTTCCAAGAAATGGAGTACCCGTCTTCTGGTATCAAAGATGACACTCTCTCTGCCACTTTCAGCCCTCCACAAATAGTCTGGAGTTAATTTAGATATGCGCATTCCCATTTTCGTAACCCTCCCTTGTACCCGTTCCATAGGTTGTCTTTTCTTTAAGCCCCAGATCTCAGTCCCATACATCGCCCCTGCCTTACCCAAAGTATTCAAGATATATAGCCTGCTCTTGAGAGTGTATAACCCTGCTCTGGTGGTAACCCCCCACGCTGTGTTAACTGCCTTTAACCCCTTTCCTGCCATTTTGCGAATGTGCCCCTCACTCGAATTTCTAGATGAAAACCAATATCCTAAGTATTTAAAGTTGTTTACAACTTCTACCTCCCTTCCATCAATTTTCCAGGACTCCCTTCTTTCTTCGTCCCCCACCCCTAAAGACCATGATTTTGGTGAAATAACGCACGACAGTGTCCAACATGCTTTGTAGCTCCCCGGCATCCTGAGCTACAGTCGCAATATCGTCCGCGTATTTTAGGCAGTAGATTTTCGTTTTCCCAATCACGGTTCCTCCCTCATTTTTCCTCTCCCATCTATCATTTATGTTGTCAATGAATAGATTGAAGAGGATTGGGCTCAAGGGGCATCCCTGCCTTACTTTCCTGCCTGTATGGAACCTCTCAGTGATTCCCGTCCCCGTAATAACCTCGTTTTCCGTGCAACTATAAATGGCCTTGACCATATCATAAAAACGAGCTCTAATACCCAGCTTCCACAGCTTCTCAAGAAGCAGATGTCGGTCGATCGTATCGAACGCTGCTCTTAAATCTATGAACGCTGTGTAAAGTTTACCTCCCTTGTTTTTTATTCTATTCCCAATGAGCGAGTTCAGGATGAATATCTGTTCCCTAGTCCCCCTTTTCCTTCTAAAGCCCCCCTGACTTTCCCTGAACTTGCCCTCCCTCTCTAGCCAACCACTCACCCGCCTGGCCATGATGCTAATAGTTTATATCCCAAGTTTAAAAGCGAGATTCCCCTATAGTTTTTTACCTCATTCTCGCCCCCCCCCCTGGTGAATAGGAAAGATGCGCGCCACTTGCCACCCTTTAATCAAGACCCCGGAATCCCACCCCTTCTGTACGACCTTCCACAGCTCGTCCTTCCATTTCTCAGGCAAATTCTTTAGGAGCTCTCTACTAATCCCATCTTCCCCTGCCGCTTTGTCATTTTTCAAGGCTTTCAGCGCTCCACAGAGTTCTAGGTATGAGATATCTTCATTGAGTTCCTCTACCTCGACCCATTCTTCCCGGCCTTCCCAGTCTCTATCTTCATCCCTAGCTATGCTAGTACCTCCCAAAAGCTTTGCCATCTGGTTCACCCAGCGTTCGTCCGAAATGGATAGACCTTTCCTCGTCTGATGAGGACGGCAGTCATTTGTAGCTTTCCAAAGCTCGCTCATGTTCCTACTAGCTTTAACTCCATTTTTCTTTGCCTCAGCAATTTCTCGCAATTTTTCCTTAGCCATTTGCTTCATCTTGCCTCTTTCTTTTTGAAATTTTACCCTGTCCCCCATTTCATGGCTATCTAGGTAGCGTTTCAGCATATCAAAGACTATGCCCCTTTGGATTTTATATTCGTCCCCCAGCCACGCAAAACTGTCCTTTGGGCCCCCCTTCCCCACTACCTTAGTCATTCCTATTTCTTTCGCTGCCTCTATGATTACTGACTTGATTCTTTTCCAGCGGACATAACATCTTCCCCCTCCTCTGAGTTAATTTCCTTACGATCTAGGTAATCCTGATATACTTCACCGGAAGCTGGCCTCCACACGAGTTTGGTCTCGTTTTCTCTCGATTTTCCCGACCTATATTTTTCCTTCACACATTCTGGCGCTTCAGGACTCGATCCATTGGGTCTGCACAGACTCAGGGCAATCCCCAGGTGGTCTGAGTCAATTGTAGGCCAAATATGAATTCCTTCCAACACCCCCGGAACCCCCTCATGAAGAACTAAATCAATGACCGAGCCCTCCACATCGTCTCGATTCCCTGTGAAGGTGATGGCCCCGTCCCAGTCCCCTTTGATAGCTCCGTTAGCCAACACTAAACCCTCAGTATCACAAAATTCCAGCAGTTTCCTCCCCTCCCTATTTACTATTTTATCACAGAATTTCCGTTCGAAACCTTCCTCATCCCCAGCTTGCAACGTGCCCACTCTAGCGTTGAGATCTCCCATGACTATGATAGATTCTCCTAATTCCCTACCTTCATCTATTTCGTTACTTATTTCTTTCAACAACTGATTAATCCCAACATTATTATACCCCGCAATCAGTCTACATTTTTTCCCCACTTCAGTCAACTTAATTCCAGATATAACTGCCCCATTGATCCACGTTTTGACTTTAATATTTCCCAGAGCATTCCTGACCCCTATTACAATCCCTCCCATGCCCCTGCCTTTTCTATTCCTTTTAATGGCCCCCTGGGGTGTCCATGTAAAATCGCTTGAGATACTTTTTAACCTCTTCATCAGGCCCTCCTGCTTGGCATTGGTTACGTGGGTCTCTAACAAAACTATAATATACTTGGTGATATCGTCCCAGACCCTCGTTACTTTATTCCCTTTAAGCCCAGCAACGTTCCAGCAGGTGGCCCTGATAAGTGCGGTTTCCCCCCCTTCCTCAGGTAGTCAATTATTCCTATCATTACCACAAGAGGAGCTCCTCCCATCGCTGCTCTCATTCCGTCTCCCAGCTTGCCTGTCCTTGATGAGTAGCTCTGCTCGTTCCTCGCTCCATTTAAATTTCATGTTGCGCAGCCAAATATTCTGCTGGAAGCCCAAGGTCCTCGCAGACCTCCCCAGGTCCCTTGCGCGAACAGCTAGCGCTTGGAGGTACTCCGTCACCTCAGCCTCTCTCTGAGTTAGATCGTCCTCCACCACAATTCCTACTTTTGTCAGTAAGTTATGGCGTCTCTGCATCAGCTCTTCTGGCGATGGTGCCCCAACCTGAAGACAAAGTCCCCGGAGGGCAGTGTCTGGACCTCCATCACCGATATATGCAGCCCTCTGCAGGTGCTACTGACAATAGTAGCGAAGTCCACCGCTTCTGTTCCCGGGAAGGAGTTCATACCCTTCACCATCACATTGTCTCGTCTCCTTCTCCTTTCTTTGTACTCGTATTTCAGCACCCCCCTACTCAATTTTTCTGGAGCGCCCTGTCTCACTGCCAGACCCTCGAGGGGATCATTGCTCCTTCTCTGAGTGGATTCCTCTGTCTGGGAGATCCTTCTCTGATTCCATTGGTTTCTGGTGCAAATGCCATTAACATCTCTTCCCTGTGAGCTCTTTCCCCCTTATGGAGACAGTCAATATTTGCGGTCCTGTCCTCCATTTCTAACGTCGCTATGCTTCTCGGTTTTATCTTTAATTTTGTCAGCTCTAGAACCACCCTTCTCCGGGCTCTCGGACACGTACGAAGTTCTCCCTTGTGGAGATAGCAGATAGTTATCTCCAACGATCACATTGTTGTGGCCCTGGCCTTCATTAATAGCCTCGCTCTGTTTCACTGCTCCATCCTCGCTTCTGCTAGCTGTGGAGCCACCCGTCTTAGAGTTCTCGGTCAAGAGCGAGGTTCTCCTAACCTCCTCCATCTGTCTCCGTTCCTTGGCTAGGGACAGTTCCAAGTCTCTCCTCACGTCGTCAAAACCGTAGACCACCCACTTTCCCATGGTTTCGACCGACTCATTGACCTTCTCCACTCCGCTCAGTATATCACTCAGTACCTCGTGCAGTCTTGCATCGAACATGTCTGATTTCTTGGTTGGGGTCTCCTCCCTGGCCATCAACGCCTTCAGCATTCCCTCAATGCTGTCCAGCCTTTTATTCAGGCGTTGATTATCCACTGCTCTGCATGACCCACACCACTTCCCACACGACTGACATATATGACCCTCTCCCCCTGGCTCAGTGTTGACACCTACTTCTTTCTTCTCTCCTTGAGTCTCACCAGCTCCAGCACTACTCTTTTCTTGAGGAGTTTCACTCGCTACCATCGGCATCTCAGGAGCTATTTGACTTTCCTCATCGCCTACCTTGTCCTTCGAGTCCTCCTGACATTTCGCTGGGCTTCTCTCCTTCACTTCTGCCCTCTCCAGCGCCTTCTCATCAGTCAGGTTTTTCCCTGCCAGCCGACCCATGCTACTAACTCTCTGCAGCAGTGCGGGATCATCTATGTCCTCCTCCTCCATTATCTGGCATGCTCTCCAGTCCTCTCTTGGGGAGCTGAGGCTTCTCTTGCCTCTTGGAGGAGTGTGCATCACTTTCGCACAGAAATTTGCCTCATGGCTCCGCGTGAAGTAGTCGTCGATCTTCATACCAGAGGTTTCCTCCCCCTGGCTGGCCGTCTCCTCTTTCTTAGGCCTTCCTCTCTTCCTCTTCAATTTCTCATCAGCAGGAGTCCCGGGTTGAGAAAGGCCCATACACACCGCCCGTTGCTTTCCCTTCCCAGTGGCGCCATCCGTGAGCAGCAAATTACACTGGTTCTCCCTCTCGTCGTCCCCTCCCTCTCCTCTACGAGTCTTTCGTTCACGACCCATTGTAACCTCTCCTCGAAGGCAGTGACTGACAAAAGCCAAAAAACTTGCTAGGAGACACTTCCTTGACAAAACCTATTATCTCCACCCTTGTAACGAGCACTTAGAAGATGCCCCCCCCCCAAACTTATTTGCGTAGATCGCTCATATTATATAATAAACTGTTAGAATCGCAGAGCGATAATCTAGCGTCTATCCCTTGCGACCGCAGCGCCCCCTGATCGGTGCGGTTTATTTTACTCGCCTTTGGCTCGAGAAAATACTATCTTGGGAATGGTTAAACGCCCATAATTACTCGTTTTCCTTACGGACTGTATGTTGCAGTGAAATATCCTGTTGTAAAAAATTATACAGATGCCTTTGTTTCATCCTGATCAGCGAGGGATGGATTTATGTTATCAAACGAACTATTCTCCATCAATACTTCATTTTTCAATGCATTTTCAATTCAATGAATAATTTTCAGGTGGTCTGTGCTGTCTGTCAACATGTATCGGTAACGTACGAGCCCTTTATGTACCTTTCGGTGCCTCTTCCACATGCGATGGAAAGGCAACTTACCGTTACCTATATCCCAGCGACCAATGAACCTCCACTTCGATGTGTTGTATCCCTCAACAAACAATCCAATATTGGAAAATTGAAGGAAGAATTACTTAAAACGTTGGAGAAAGATGATGTCCCCACGGGTAATGTGGCCCTAGCGGAGGTATTGGAAAATCACATATCAAGAATCGTGGTAAGATATTGAATGATTATTTAAATTATGAATTTATTGAATATTAAAATTTTCGAACAGTTAGAGTCGAATTTAAAATTTCCTACATTTTGTTTGTAAGGTTTTGTTTTCGTGAATATTCAATTGAATATATGGCTTCCTCCCTGTTCAGATTCTCTGACAGGTTACTAGTCTTGTGTTTGACTCAAAGCAGTGTTGATTTAAGATTCTTGTAGTTCAACTGATTCAATGTCTACTTCATCAAGAGAGACATTATAAAATGATTGCTGATGTCTTTCGCAGTGAATAGTTTGATTGTCATGAATGAATCTCGAATCTCAAGTAATGGAACCGTGAAATTCCTTTGTTTCTGAATTGCACGAGGCAATGATAGGATTTGAAAGGAGTAAGCTAAATTATGAGAGCAAGTTATATTATTTAAAAAGTTTGAATGTAATATGGGGAACTGGAAATTATGTGAGTGAAATCTTTCATGTACGAATTTTAAGACTCTAACGGTTCGATTCTAATATTACGTGAATTCTCTCTTATTATTCTAAACTAATTATAATTTGATACTACTTTTTCATTCGGGTAATGCAATTGACAGAAATTTGAAAAAAAATAACAAAAAAAAAAAGAAAATAAAACTTAATAATAGGGTACAAATCTTGTTGTCTATCGTTGAATGCTGACGATGATCCAGTTGTGGGTTGAGACATCCTTCTCGGTATGGGCAGCTGATGATCCTGGTGACGATGGTGACGTCCTCCCGGGTACCAGTTGATGTAGAGAGAAGTTTCTGTTGATCTTAGTAGTTTGAGTTACTTTTCAATGACAGGGTCCTTCTGAAGTTGATGATTCTCTGGTTAACATGACTGAGATCCTCTAAGATGTTCCTGGCCTCAGAAGACGAAGTTTTCTCGTTGTTCTCCGTTGAGCAGTTCTGAATAGGCCTTGCGATGATGAGAATTTCAGGTGAATGTTCAGGTGGAAATTGCACGGCTTTCGATAGTTCAGCCAGTGACAAGTGTTGATGACAATTTCATCCATCAGGAGTCCCTTTGAAGGAGTTATCTTTGAAGTTGAAAGTTTCCTCTTTATTTTCATGATATGACATGTCAATGTTGTTAATGTGCATGTCGTAGTGGGAATCGCTTGTAAACCGCCAATTCTCTATTGGTACGGATAGATACAAATTTGCACCCAAAATTCTCGTTTTTCGAGTCTCAACTTATGAGGATGGTAGTTCGTTGCCCGGATCACCAAGTTTCTCGTGAATCAATAGTGCGAATTCGAATTATGTTGACAGGGGCAGATTCAAATTATGGTCGCAATATATGTGATTCTATTTTCAGTTCACTGAGACGATGTCTTCTTATGAGTTCGATTTGTCTATTTAGTCCCAATTTGAACATCATTACTAAAAGGTCCGCGATCACTGATTTCACCTTCACTGAAAACTAACTCTGGATGAATATCGTTTTTCTTTCTCATAAATTACCAAAATTACTGAAATTTACTAAAATTTGAAAGGTAGGAAAATCTACAACTGATTCATTTTGGCCCATCATAAAACATGTCAAAATTCGAGAGATTATTTGAAAAAAGGATATGGACGATGAAAATGAGTGTTATTGAATTATTTGTACCCATTCAGTAGATTATTCCATCTCAAAATCGAGAAATAGTTGGATATTACTTCCCAATATTTTTGATCTAGAAAGGAGAAAGGGGGAGAATAAAGTATATTCAACGAGTAAAAATAGTAAATCTAGTAAATCTAAGTCTAGTAAATGAAGAATGGAAATAGGAATAGTTGAACAACGGAGGTTTTTAAATCTACGAGCATGAACATTGGTAACATCGTAAAATTTTTGATAGGATATTTGAGAGGTTTGCATTTATGGACTCGCGAATAAGTTTAAAAGTGCTGGTCAATGTCACGATGAACGAGTTTCGAGAAATTGAGCATGCCATAGTGATTCCTTTCCGTTCGGGCAATTCATGGAAGATATAGAGGGAATAGCAGGGGTCAAAAATCCGAGATGAAACGATTTCAGTCAAGTTCAGACGATATTGATCGAGATCTGCATCATTTTTGAGTCGAAAAACGAATAAATTATTCATAATTGTCGATGAATTTCTCTCAATTTGAAGTAAACTCAAATTTGATTGATTAATCAATTGATCATGCTGGAAGAAGAGTGAAATCTTATTCGTAGTCCATGAAATCTTGAAAGATTGATCGAACTTTTCATCTGTAATTTTATCGATTGATCTATTGAACTTTGAGAGTGAATAAGTATCATTTATTGGCTCATGTATCTCAACTTATATTTTATTCTCATATTGATAATTAATGGGAATACTGTAATTGGGGAGGGAAGTCAAGATGACGTCCCCCTTTGCAACTGAAGTTAGAAAATCTTTAGATGAAATCGCTTCCTGTGACGGATCGAGAAATTTTACGCGATCGTGGAATGAAACTTGGGAGGTAGACTCATTGAGTATGGATTGGAAATTTGCAATTAAATCCCATGAGATCATGCACGAAGGGTCAAAATATTCTAGTAGAACATTCCTCAAAAATTTGAGAGATTGCGGCCACTTGATCAATGGATAAAAACCGAATGACTGATTAGAGAATTTTGTCTTGTTTTGCTCTTCTTCGTTATGAACAGGATTGGAAAGAAAATATGAGAGAACATCCCCCCCTGTAACTGAGGTTACAGTCATTTGAACCGGTTCATGAGAGATTGGTTCCTGAATTCTGATTTTATCATCGGAATGTACTAATTCTTGTAATAGAATCGCTGAATTTAGGGATAATTCTACACTCGATACTGCGTGATGAGTTTCATATAACTCTTCTAGTAAGCACTCAAAATTTTGAGGTGAGAGTGAGTTCACTTTTGAATATTTTAGAGGGTCAGAAATGATTTCGTTGAATTCGAACAATGATTGAACTCCTTCTAAGGCAGTGAGATCCTCAGTTTCATTAGAAATTTCAACAGGAGAAAGAATAGGCATTCTGCATAATTTTACATCTAGAATTATAAGTTGAGTTTGACTTGGCACTTGAGCATCAGCATCAGAATTGATGTTTGCAGATTGAGGACATGAATTTTCTTGAATTTTTGAACTCTCACTGAACTTGACATTACCATAAAGTAAGTCGCGATCGCGTTCTTCTTCTACCTGTTTTCGAACAATGTGGTAAATTTCGATGATTTTGGAATGAGCATGACGGAAAGATTTTATAAAATGGGCACGATAATACTGACCATACTTCTCTGGTAAGATTCGACTGAGCTTTTGAAGGGCACCACGTTCGAGGATTCTCAAAGCTTGTTCAAATCCAACGAAATCGCGGCATTGCATATAGTGCTGCGCATGTCTAACAATTTCCTGCAAACGGAGGGTGAAATCAGCTAGATTTTCACAGTAACGCGGTGTAATTTCATTGATTAATTGAACGTAATCATAGGGGCCATAGATCCCTCCATATTTGCGATATAGATGATCGAGAATATCGTGGACAGATCGAATTGATGAATGATCTAAATATAATGTTGCTGGATACTCAGTTCTATTCAAAACGTCATTAATAGTTCCACAATTCACCGGGTCATATTTGCTCAAAAATGTCCATACGGATATATCAAATTCAAGAAATTTGATGTGTGAGCAATTGAGTCCCGTAAAATATGGAATGTTGTCGAATGATGGATTTATCAAGGGCTTATCCGAGTAATCAATCATTTTGATGATTAGAATTTGAATGAATATTTAAGGACCATAATTTCCTTTTTCTAATATAAATTATTCGAATTTTCAATTTCATTAGTTTACCAGAAGAAATGGAAAATCGATTGAAAACTCTTAAATGACCGCATCAACTGTTCAATTTTCAATCATACGTTCATTAGAGAAAAATATGTAAGTGTCTGGTGTTCAATAAGAAATAATGATAAAATTTGTGGGGTGGTTACAGACTCAACGCCAGAAAAATTCCGAATGTTTCGTCACAAAGGAAGTAAATTTTTGTTTTAATCAGGCAAAAAAAACTAAATATTTTACAATAAATTTTTTTTAGATATTGCCCAGAGAAATGCAATCCAGCGTGAAATGATAGTTTAAAGAAGACTGAGAAGCATATAGAATATTTTTCAAAAGAACAAAATTTTGGATGGAAAATTGAGAATTCTAAATTTGTGTCAAAAATCCGTAAGTTTCATGCGTAACTATTTGAATATATTAGCACGAGAATGAAAATACAATTGAAAATTATTCTGGAGCGAGGAGCCACATGAATGAGAACCTCTGAGTCGCGTTGAGGTTTGAAATATTCCCAAAAGTGCAGAAAAATGTCGGAAATAAAATTATTTCATTGAGAATAATTAGTGACTCATGTAAATCAATTGTTAGAGGTAAATCAATTGTTCAATTGAAGGAGAACAATAATTAACAAATGTTTCAAATTTATTGAAGTTGACGATAATTTCCGATTATAATTCAAAAATTAAAGTGATTCAAAAATATTTCAAGAAGGATTGAATAAATAGAAATAGAAAATGAAAATTATTGAGAACTAGAATTGAGAGAAAAATTTTGAAAATTCAATTTGATTTTCAAGGGTAATTTTTTTTTTGTTTAGCTTGGAACATAAGGAAGAAATTGGCGAATATCCTTGAAAGACAAGAAATGAAACTAAAGAAAATTTTGATGTGTTGAAATTTCTAATTTCGAAAAATGTCTTATAACTGTCAAATCAAAATGACAAAAATAAAAATTGTAAAATATAGATATTTTCAAATTTGAATTAAGAATGATTTTCAAAAGTATTTTCGAATGTTAGAAAAAGAATGAAAAGAAAATGAATGAATGTTGAAAAGAAAATGAAGATTAAATATGAAATTGTGAAGAATATTACAATTTGAAGGATGAAATAATAATTCATGGAGAATTTTGAGGGATTCAATTTTTTTTTTTTTTTGTAATTTAGAAAGATTGGGAAAAATTGTGAGCTTGAATTGATTATAAATTTAATCAAAATTCAAAAGGGATAGAAATAATTTAACGCAATTCTAAAATTAGAAAGAAAATTCTTTTTGAACTTTTAGAAAATTGGGGGAAGAAAAATTGAAACGATAGTGCAGGCTAAGGATCCCACTTCTGACACCAATTTTACTGTGATAACAGGAAAATTTTTATAACATATTCAATTAAATATTAAATGCGTTATCTTTTACTTTCTTATTATCGGGATAAAATAATATTTTTGTTTAGCAGATCCTTACCTTTTAAGCGCTAGGCGCATCTGCATCTATCATTTGAATCTTTGATGTTTTCCAATTTGAAGAACAATAATGATAAAGTCAGGGGTTTGAAATAAAAAGGAATTTGAATGAAAGTTAATTCTGATATTTATTGTTTGAAGAGATTTTAATTGAACATAAAAAAGAAGGGGACCAAAGGAGAGAGAGAATTCGACTGATCTTCAACATTAGCTTATTGATTTGAAGATTTTGATTTTATAAATTTGATCTTCGCAAAAGGCCAAAATAAATAGATTGTCGGACGAATTTTGTACAAACCAATAGTAGAAATAATCCAAAGTCATTTTCCAAATGATTTTCTTGTAGAATAATAATAAGTTGATTTTCACATTAGTCTCACTTAAGTTTCTAATGAAGTTCGTTTCACTTATCGCACTATGATTTAAATTTTGAGTTAATTGTGTCCTTGCACGGTTTCATTTAATTTTTATAATTTTCTAATGTGTCCTTGCACTTATTGTCGCGAAAACGTAGTGAACAATTCGCAGTTCACTGACCGTTTCGCACCAGAGTCAACCTCTACGAAGATGTGCGTATTTGATTTTTCTGGATAACCCGGTCTATCCCATGGAACGTCGTGAAGGGCTGATAACCAATTCCGATGCTACGATCATGAGGATAGAGCCCGAGGAGCTCGATCGAATGGACGTGCCGATTTGGCATCGAAGACGAGACTGAATATAATTTCGAAAAGAATGAATCTAAAGCCCGAAAACGACAGTGCAGATGCGCTGCGTTTGCAATTTTGGGGTTTTGAAGGTCGCGCGTGGCGTACTAGCTTGGTAAATTGAGCTGCATCGACAGCAACTCAATGTCCGGTGGGCAACGAATAAGTCGAATTTAGTGAGACATAAAATTACAAACGAAATTAATTTTTTTGAATAAATTCAAAACACGACACATGTTACAATAGATACGCTTGTCTGTTATTAAAGTGTCGATATGATAACATGAGCTATCGCAACTCGAAATGTACGACACTACTTTACGGATTTTTGATCGGCGACATTTATGTTGAGGTTCCTGGAGGGTCAAGAAGGCGACAAATTATATAGTCTAGATTGTCGTCGATACTACCCTCCAAAATTGACTAATTCTTGGATTAATTGATGAGAGAACATTCTCGTAATATGAAGTTTTGATTACGAGGCTACATTTCATTGAACATTATTTTGAAATATTTCCATATTTATTTTGTTTTTAATTGCTAACATTTGCTCACCGAGTAAAATCTTTGAATTTGCAATTTTTATCATTGGACGATTTCAAACGATATTTATCGAAATTAGTTTCCAATTTTGTTCTTCTTTTACAGGATGATAACTTATTATTGAGACACGTTAAAGATGTGAGTCGATCGATATACGCGTTTGAGTTGATGGATCCTCCAGACGTTTACATACCAACGAACGAGGGTGGTAGTGATCGTCTAACAGAGACTGAACCCTGTCAGAATGTTGCCAACACAGAAGAGGAAATTGGTCCGTGTACAATATGTCTCGAGGAATTGGATGGAGACCTGATGAAACATGGTGGCAACAGCTGCAGTTTCATCATGTGTGAAACCTGTATTGAGGTGAAATATCATATTTTATCATTTCATTTTCAATTATCGATTTGAAATTCAATCGATTATTTAATCACGATGAAAAATCTTCTCTCAGAGACTTCATAGCAGATTTAAAGTCTAATTATAATAAATGAAAACAGTCTACTTTAGATATTTCATTGATAATTTTGTTTCAAACAAATTGAATATTTGTCCGTTAGAAGATTCATAACTATTGAATATTCAAATGGAGAATCCTTCAAAACCTGCATAATCGTCAACTTGAGGAGAAGTTCTTTGTCACTTTCTGCTTTAACAACGATTTCTGAAAGGTTTTCTTCATTCAATGGAGGCCAACTTATCACTACACCGATTGAATTAATGTTCACCATCTATTTAAAAAATGTCAACTCACAAGAAAAACCAAAGCTACTTGAAAAAGTGCAATCCCACGAATCGACTAAATTTGATCATTGAATGGTTTGTCTCGTTAAGATCCCGAACAAGCAGCATGACAGAAGCCATTTTGATGGATGACATGTTACTCTCTACGCTTTTTTCTTTCTGCTATTTTCGTTTCTACCAATGTCACTGGTAGTAGGCGTCTGAATGGATTCCAGTTCATGTTTTCAAATATTCTCCTCTCTGTGCCCATCCGTATGAGGAATCCGCCAATTCTGTATACGAAAAATTACCTCAAAATTTTAATTTTTTTCCCTATTTTTTATCGGAAAGTACAGTCTAAAAGAAAAAAATTATTGCAAACGGAGTTTTCTAACTCAATTATTGTCGGAGATATTGAAGAATGATTTATTTTTTCTCCTAAAAACTTTTTTTTTCAATTCTAATTACGAGCCACAATGAATAACAAAACAAAGCTTGAACCTATAGATTTTGTCGGAAATTTTCTCAGCTTTCCGAAATAGTATATTTCAGGTCGAGTGCCATGGGGTTTTTTACTCGCGTGGTGTTGGCGTCCGAGCCGAAGGCGAGGCAAAAAATCGATATTACTAATGCGGCGGGGGCGAAACGAGAGTCGACACATTCAATAATTAGAATTACTGAATATAATTCGGAAAACAAACCAAACAAATTATCCATGAGTTAACCAGACCAATTATAAAAAAATAATACTGGTTGGAACGAACAGATGGATTTTGTCTCATAGTGCAATTCTCTTAGCCAAACTCGAGCTTCAAAATTAATCAGGTATGTCTCTCAAGTTTCCCTACATACAAACGAACCTATTGGGAAATCCCTGATAATTTTGAAGCTGTTTTGGTATTCCATTCGAAAATATCTTGACTAATCATTTCTTGCTAAATTTTTATCGATGAAACGGTTGAGAACAGTAAAATTTTTTCAGAACTTACCCCCTCGAAAATGACGCACATTTTAAAGAAAATTTTTTTATTGTTTGTTTAAACAAATTATTTTAAAAAATGATCAATTTAATGTAAATAGACGTCATTTACGTATTCTATGGGAAGCCTATTCATTCATATCCCGTCAAACGGAATGAATAGCAATTTCATTCAGGGGAGACTACTATGAGTTTTAAAAGTCGCCGGCTATTGGAGTGAGATTTCTCATGCCTTGAAGATCGATTATATGTGTCTAAAAACGAATAATTAGTGCAAAGAAATTGATTGTTTATTGTTCGTTTACCCCGCTGACGCTTAAAATGTTGAAGATAGTTCGTGAGACTCCAAAGAACAAAGTTAAGCTTCCGTTTTACGATCCATTATATAGATCATGAAAAAAAATCGAAGAAAACCGAAAACAAACGAAAAAAATTAAAAAAAGGGGGTTTTTCTTCTGATCGTCAACTATTCAAAACAAAGATTTTTGAGGCATAATGCAAAGACAATCAGAAGGGAAAACCCTTTTTTTCAAAGGAACGTTTTAAAGGTAGAAACATGAATAACGACGTTTTCCGTGGAAGTACGGGGTAAAACCAATTGTGTCCAGGATTTTTCCCACTTTTTAACATATCTCATCATATAACTAAAGTCGCTCAATGAGTCCCTAAAGCCACCGTAGATTTTCAAATTTCACCGGGGTCCCTCCTTAAAAAATTGTTAATAACAAAAAACGTGACCAGAGTTCGACCCGGGGAGCCCGATATTCGGATTCAGTGGGTCAAAAACATAGGATCCAATAAAAAAAATTTAAGCCTAGATGGTCACCCTATGAGAGAAACCTCGCCGCGCGTGGTTTTTCTTTAATTACCATTAATTGGCTCACCGGAAAAATTAAAAAAAATTTGACTTTGTCAACTGAAGTGTCTAAAAAATTATAGTAGTTTTTAGAACAACATATTTCCCAAAATTCTAAAAGAAAACACATTATTTCTTACAGATGAATTATTTTTTCCCATGTTAAATGAAATTGCCCATGACGCGACGTTGCCGGAAACTCGCTAAACGCGCCTGAGCAGTGTAGAGTGAATTCGGCAATGCTAAAGCCTTAATAACACGGCGGCGAATCCCCGCGGATGTGACCAAAGTCACATGGTCGCGTTTGGTGACCAGACTAGAGTTAATCCGCCTAAAATGTACGTAAAGACCCCCCCCCCCCCCCTCCCCAGTGTATGGACTAAATGAAATTTGGGAGAAATCGAGTTATTTTATTGATTCATAGCAATAATTGGTGAGACAAATTCGAAATAGAAGATTCCCTTTAACCCCTCAAGGACGGGGTCCATATACGTATATGGACCCAATCAAAAACGCATGATTCTGTTCAAAACTAGATAATTCCAAAAATGTCACAGATAATCCAATTCCGCCAACGCCGTTTGAAAGCCCAGGTAAGAATTACATAGGCTAACGATGAAAACAAGCCTGTATGAGCCCAGGGTTGGCGAGGCTCAGTTATTCAGGCCTGGGATAGGCTTGGTTTCATCGTTCACTTGAGCTTCAAATGAGGATGATTAAAGGGGCCACTGGCGAGGCTCAATCCAGGCCTAGTCCAGGCTTTCAGTATTCAGGCTGAGTACGTCAAGGCTTATTCAGGGCTCAGCAAGGCCTCGAAAATTAAAGTTACTTTCGATTAATTTCCTCAATTTTTATATCAATACTCATTAGCTAATGGTGGTGAAAACATTATCATCATCTACAAACATAGCTATAATTTTCTGCCAAGTTATCTAAGCTACCCCCAGACCAGACCTAGAGCAGCCCTTTGTGCACGAGGCTACATAATTATTATTATCCTTATCTATAATTAATCAATCGATTCTGAACTCATAAATCCATCGGACCTATCATTTATTCAAGTTCAGGAAGTTTAATTAGGATATCAACAAAATAACAAAATAACACTAACACAAGTTGAATTTTTATACCCGAAAAAAATGTATCATCCTAAGAAGTCGCAGGTAGTCCAGTGGATAGCGCGCTTGTCTACGGATCAGGAGGGCCCGGATCGAACCCCAGCAGAGGAGCAAATTTTTAAATGTTTGATTTCATTGTATTTCAACTTCCAGGTGCACGGTAATAATCCAGGATGAATAATTAATAGAAACTAATGATGATAATAATTTTTTTCCCATCCATTGTTAATTAACCGACAATCACAATCACCAACAACGCTTAGCAACAGTGACGTACGGTCCGACCGCACTCTCTTTCATAGGTTACTCTAAATTCATAAAAAGGGCTATGAAGCAATAAGAAATTGTTTATACAAATATCTATAAACAATACTCCAGTTTATTTAGCCGAAGCTCGATTGAGCCTTTAAAATGTGGTAATTCAAGGCTTGAATCAAGCCTTGGCACCGAGCCTCGTTCAAGCCTTGCGGACTAAGCCTGAAACGAGGTTATCATTTTAGGGCTGAAGGAGGATTGATCCAAGGCTGAGCCCCAGCCCTGATTGAGCATTTCCGAGCCTTGGTCCAGGGCTTGATGAGCCCTGTTTCTATCGTCAATTCTTACCTGGAAGCTGGATAATGTAGCTCGAGGGGCTGGAAACTCCAAGATCGAGTGACACCATGAGTGCTAAATGCAGTCAATTTCACTCGATTACGTTAATGATCACAATGATTTCATTGAATTTATGTGTAACGAACATGTGGGGATGTTCGTTAGAACGCTATAAGGCCACAGGAACAACAAACTCCCGTGACGTAGAAAGCCGATCCGTGAGTAAAGAGTAGAGAGAGAGAGAGAGAGAGTTTCGCTTTTCCATCCCGGGGTAGTCAGACGTCCAATCGTCGTTCCGACAATGAGGTTTTGGGATTTCCACGCCATGGCATGGCTAAATTCGTTTTTCAAGGTTTTGGTTCTGTAATATCAATTTTTTTGTGTGTCAAGACCAGAATAATTACGCGTTTTTGAGGGCCCATGGAATTATCGTGAAGAAGGACCAAGTTATGTGTCATCCGATTATTTTTATGGGGTCAACTCTATTGTTAATCCCGCGGAAAATCGATTAGGTCCGGTTGCAATACCGGCGCTCCACAATTTCGTTGAATTTTACGGGGCTAAATGGTTACCTTTTGTGTTTTTGGTGGAAGGTCGTTAGGAGCAAGTGCAACCCTTGTCTCCGACGGATTGCCAGGTTGCTTTAGAGTTTAGTCCAGAATAATAGTTTGATAATTCACAGTAATAAAGAATTCGAGTTTATGTGTCTTTTAACCCCGTGAATCCAGGAGAACCGACCCGTAGGAGGCGCGAAAAACCCTCGGTAATTTTCCGAACGTCCACCAGTTCGGCCCGGATTAACATCATTTTATTTTATAAAGTTATGTAGAGAATATTTAGAGTTGAGTATTTTCATTTTGAATTCCCCGAAATCATTCGGCGGCGCCATCGAAACCCACGGTTGATGTGCCAAAGTCTCCGCCAATTAGAGCCCGCCTCTGTTGGCCGGACTTCGCGCTGCAGTTAGTGCCCGCGACACTGACCCAGGGCAGGTAGTTCCGCGTTGGCTGGCTTAGTCATTAGTCGTGCCCTAGTGAGTCTCCCGCAAGGGCTTAGCGCTTAGTTCGTGATAGTCATTCCTTGGCTTATTCGTGCCCTTGGATTACAGTGTTCAGGATTAGAATGACTTGGATTATAATGTCCCTACCCCCGTGAGTTTTACGGTGCAAATTGAGTTTTATCCGAGCCATTGATAATGGCGTCGGTTCTTCCCCCTCGTGGTGGATTCCCTCTCGTGGCCGCAGCCACGTGGAGTAGGTTAACCTCTGAACAATCCTCCGTTCGGCCCTTTAATTTACCATTTTTGGGGTTTAGCGGATATTCCGGATTTTTATTCGTGTGTCTCTCCGATTTTTGATCGGTTATTCCACCCGGATCGGGTCAGTACCGAGTTTTCATCGCGACTCCCGGTTTATCTAGTTTTCTCCCCTTTTGTGTACGTTTTAGAGATTTTTGAATTAGTTAGAGCTGAGTTGGTAGACTACTCCGGTTTGGTAATTCCGGCTAAAAATTACCTGGCGCCCATAGATTTTTGCATTTTTTTTAGTTTAACTAGATTCAGGGGAAGAAGGGCGAAGGTAATAGGCATTTTTAACCCCCATGCGAAAATGTCACGTTACATATGATTTCAGCGATTTCAAGCATAATTATCGGGGATTTCATGACTCCCCATGATTTCATCGACTTCATCCAATTGAAATCAATGACTTCTGCTAATTGAAATCATTGAAATCTCACCGAACCGAAATAATAATTAATACCAAAGAATTATTCATCAGAACTATTGAATTTATTGTCACGAAATATTGATGAACAATTACAAATTACTACTAGTATATCTAATAAACTATGATGACGAATACTAAAAGTATTTGTTTACTTCTTTCAAAATTCTTTGGTCAATTGTCAACTTCTTATCATCAAAAATTAGAGGTGGAATAGTCTTTTGATACTGTTTGATTTCGATATAGCCTTGAGCCATCATTGGCTGCGGCAGTAACGTATCTGAATCTTTTTTCATAATATACCCAGATATTCGCAAGAAAAATAATGATAATGGTTTGCTTTGTGGATGTAAAGTGAGATTTAGACGTCACTCACATGCATATACTGATTTCTCTGATTTTATTGACTGCAGATGTCACGAAATGACTTCACAGTTTGAAATCATGAGATTTCGGTGATTTTAATGATGCCAGCGATTTCCGACGGAGACATTGAAGATTTATTTTTTTTCTTTTCTAAAAACTTGTTTTCAATTCTAATTACAAAGCCACTAAGAACAACAAAGGAATTTTTGAACTTTCAGATTTTGTCGGAAATTTTCTCCTCTTTTCGAAAAAAATTTGTATACAGTGGACTGCCACCACTAGAAACCATTTTGCACTCTGATTTCAAGTCCGCCTGCCTAATCTCATAAAATGTCCTGGTTTCTCAGGAAAAAAATGTTGAAGTACTCAAAATGGTTTAAAATCGCTTTTTTTTCAAAACTTATTTAAAAAATTATGCCTATGTCCATTGAGCTAAAAAAAGCAACAAAAGGAGCAGAAATTATAGTTCTAGATGGGGTAGGGTAGTTTTAATTAAAAACAGGAAATTATTTATAATAATTCTGCATTTTTCAGTAAAATTGCACTTATTTTTCGAATATCATGGCGGCAATAGTCTGAAGATCGCCACGTGAAATTTTAACCGGCAGATTTAAGGATTGAAATACTTCAGACGACGTTGCCCACTTGGAGAGAATATGTACCCAAATTAATGACACGTTTTGCATGAGATACAGGGTGACGTCAGCACCTTGTTTACAAATTTCAGGCAGATATAGAACAGAAAATCGGGAATTCAATGTACAAAAATTACTAAATTCCGATAATAGATTTTCAAATGGTGAACATTAGAATTTTTCAATATTTCAGTCAATTATATTGCGATTGAGTACTGCCATAATTGTCGTACCATCACCATTTTCAATCATGGCGGCATGGCGGGAGACTACCATGATGTTATTGGCTAAATCATTGAAAAAATCTAACGCTCAGTATTCAAAAATTTATTATGTTAATTTCATCATTTTTATGCCATTGGATTACTAATTTTCCATTCTATATTTTCTCTCAATTTGTAAACAAGGTGCTGACGTCACCCTGTATATACAAAATCATGAAACCGACGACGGTGGCGGTGTAATTAGAGCGCGGGGTTGGTACACGGACGACTCGGTTTCGATTCCCGGGGCGAGGGGGAGGAGGGGTAAAATGGGTTTTAACGCTCTAATTCTCAGTCTCATTGTTCGAGCGGGAGTCTCGCATGCTATACGCGGTGTTGGGGGGGGGGGGGGGTGGGAAAAAA
>NW_021680698.1:259655-275849 GCF_001412515.2 Diachasma alloeum
GGGGGGGGGGGGGGTTGGAGAACAAATCGTAAACCTCGAAAAGGTATACGAAAGGACAACAAATTACATAATAATAGTAGTATAAAATTTTTACTTTTCAATTCTTAATTTTTGGAATTTATTCTCTTTTTTCTATTGAAAGACAAAGATAGAAATCGAATTTATGGGTATTCCTTCATTATTCGAAAAATTATATCGATTTTAAAACTTTCCGGAGACTTTGAAGAATTGAATTGTTTATTTCTTAATTCTTTTGCTTTTTCTTATTATTGTTTTTTTTTCATTTCTTCTCGGTAAAATGAGATCGTAACACTTGAAAATATTCATATGCTTCTTATATTTGAAGACAAAGCAGTAATTCCAAGTTTCCACCGACATAAATGAAGAAAAACAAATTTTTTCATCCCTTTTTAAAAATTTTCTGTCTTCAGTTCATGATTTTTGGTATTCAATGCCATTCATTACATTCATCATTCTATCAAAACACAAGGATAAAAATCGAATTGATGGGTATTCTTTCATTATTCGAACTGATATTCGATGGGGTTATTCGTCAGTAGGGCTGTAAAAGGTGAAGTTTTACAGTTACTAAAAATATATACATTCAGAATAAGAATGAATCGAATCAAAATCGAATGAAAAGGCGACAAAAATAAAATAAGATAATATAGCACAAACTAATCTATCTAATTTGAGAAATACATAATGCATGAAATATTTCTATATTCAACAAATTTAGGGAATAAGATTTATGAGTGAAACGTATTTGAATCCAGAAAAATAGTAAAAATTACCGGATCTCGTGGAGTTTCTCTACTTCAACTTATTAATCAACTTATTAAATCTCCATTCTTATCTATTTATCCTTATTGCAGTACTTGCATAACCCATTCTTCTAAAGGGTTGGCTGATTCTCGGCGAGAAAAATCAGAATTTTCTTTTCTTCGAGTGTTAGATTTGTTTCCATGTGCTTGGAGACACTTTAATCAAAAAGTAAAATGGACAAATAATAACCGTTAAATCTGGCGGTTGAAATCCCACGCGGCGATGCAACTTTAGACTATTAGCGCCATGACATTCTTTCGAAAAATCAATGGAATTTTACTGAAAAAATTTCGAATTTATTATGAATAATTTCCTGTTTTTGATTAAAACTACCCTACCCCATCTAGAACAATAATTTCTGGTCTTTTTATTGCTTTTTTTCAGTGCGATAGACACAGGCGTTATTTTTTGATTGAATTTTGAAAAAGTCAATTTTGGGTCATTGTAAGGACTAACATTTTTTTTCCAAAACTAGATTATTTTATGAGACTTGACTAGCGGATTTGAAATCAGCGTGCAAAAATATTTCCAGTGTGGCTTTCTCATTCCTGGGCCAAAAAAACCGAAATTTTGTAGAACTGTGTTATTATTACTTAATCAGAATGTGAATGCAATTTTTCGGTTTACTGCTGTTATTGAAGTATATACATTATCACCGAAGTAATGATTTCTTCAAGACCAGGGAGTTTTTGTTTCATATCCATCTTTGAAATCTTTACAATAATGCGAAAATGGAATGACCGTCATTCTGATGACAGTCATCAAAGTATTCGATTCATACGAAAGTTTTTCAGTGACGGTCATCAAAATCACCAGGTGTAGCTGCAATGATCACCGAATATCAGTAATCGTCACCAAACTGCTCAATCAAGCTCAAAAAATGAAAACAAAACTACGAAAAATACAAAAACGGTGATATTTTGAAAATGGGACAGTATCTATATTTTGTAAGAAGCAAATAGATTACATCATGACGGACATTTTGAAAAAAAACAAAACTGAAATCGGACCAGTGGTTTTTGAGATATTGTGCAAAAGAGGTTCACATACAAAGTTGAATATCTCCGAAATTACTGGCCTGATATCGCTCATCCAGAATCCCGAATTTTGTTATCGTAAAACCTAAAATCCTACAAATTTTCAAATTTCTATCTTAATCATTTTTCAAGTTATCATGCGCGCAATCAACTCAAAAAATTGAAAAAACGAGAATAAAACTACGTTGCTGTAGGTGGGGTGGTTTTTTTTATCCAATTGAATAGGTATCATCATGATGAATATTTAAAAAATTGCATCGATCGAATGGTTCAGGAGATATCTGCAAAAAACGATTTTTGAGAAATCGCTATATCTCAGGAACCGCTCAATTGACCGAGTTGAAATTTATCACAAATTTCAGTCTCAATAGGATCAATTAGCATCCAGAATTTCAAAACACATGTGGACACGCATACATCCAGTTAATTTTTTTAAACATCATTTCTGCATGTTTCATTATATTTCTAGGCATTTCCATCCACAATTAGGAAATTGAAAAAAATCACAATTCCATAGCTTTCATTCGGAAGCAAAAAATGCACTGGTTTCATAAAATTGAATAGATATTGGAGTTAAGTTAATTCAAAGAGATAGAAAAATAATATAATTTTTTTTTTTTAATGAATCAAAGTTACAGTCTACAAACGTGGATCTGTACTTTTTGAATAATAATTTTATCCCAATGATGCTAATAGCAGTGTCAATCTAGCAGTTGGAGTATACAAGCCAGGTACATCCAGTTACCACAGCCTTTACTTCGGGAAGGTCTGAGATAAGGTCGATTAATGCTCTAGGCGGGTAGTGTCGTAATAGCACACACGAGAACCAGAAAAAGTTTGTCATGTGTTTAAGCCTGGGATGCTCCTCGTAGAGTGGAGGTGACACTCGACGAATTGGAATCTCGTGCGGTCCGCCATTTAAGTCAAATCTGCATGCCGATTTACCCAAAATTGGAACTCAATTCAGACTAATCTAACACTGCTACACACTGAGGGATTTTTTTATGAAAAAATAAATATCTTATTAATTAATCATGATAAATCATCCAGTAAAATTGCATTGAAACACATGAAAATTTCAACACAAGCCAATTCAATAAATTCAACACGCAATTATTTTCATGTAAGCACTTTCAACATTGATTTTTTTTAACAAAAAGAAATTCAATACATGGTACGTTCGGCAAAAGCTTTGGCGCAAATTTTACTACTTCTTCCAAAAGGAAGCATTGTACTAGTCCAATTTCCACATTTTCTAATTTTGATTGGAAATTGTACCAGTAGAATGGTCTGAAACGTAAAAATACGAAGTTAGGCGATCATGTCTGTATGTGAGCATGTCCACTGTGACCTTCCCGGAGGTAAATTTTTAGAAAATTGAGTAATCAAGTGGCCAAAGTGATTTCAAGAAATTTTGTCAGAAAATGTAAACATTTCTGCCAAAATGTCAAAAAATCCAAAAATGTTGTCAGATTATGGGTCTTAATGACGACTAACTCTGTACAAAATTTCAGCCCGATCGATAGAGATACGCGGCAGCGTATCGGCCAAGAAAAGTTTCCACTTCGACTGTATAAACCAGGCCGATCGCATTGCGTATTCTATACACGGCGGAACTTCCCCCTCGACTACCTCTAAAGAATCTCCAATCTTGAAAATTATGAGAACACGAAGACAAATCGAAAAACTGTCCTTAGTTACACTATATAAATCGCCCATGAGCTTTTCAGTGGTGCAACTGTAATATTATTTGGATTAACAATGAAGAAGATACGCGCATAGTAACGGGTTGATATTCACTTTCTCGTGATTCACATTATAAAGTGTCAGATTTATACTACAACGTTGGCAGTGTCGATCCAACTGGGTTGGGGACAATCGAGTCGGGAAAGATTCGGCTTAATGATTCCCCTTCCGAATTCTAGGAGGCCATCGCCCGTATGTACCGCAAATTGAAAATGCCATGTCGATAAGTTACCGATGGGCGAAGAAGCCGCGATAATGTTCAATCATATATTATATCATTATCGAATACTAGTTCGGAGATTTGAGAAGCGACTAATTGAATCTTTTCACATATTGTTATTTTTCTGGAAACAATGTTGTTTTTAAAAACATACGGTTATATATTATGTGTGACTAATTATCTGTTGGAGCGATCTATACACATGAGGGAATATAATGAAATGGTATCCGTTCGATATTCCATAATTAAGTTGAGTTAATAATATTTCTCTTCATATAATGAATTGTCGCAGGAGGATGAGTCCAACACTCAAAAATCTTCAATAATTTATTGCTTTTATTCATAAATTGAGCGACGGGGTTATGATTCAAAATTTATTTTCGCGTGAAGACTAGATATTCCCGATAATTAACTACACTGAAGCCTATTTTCCACTGAATGTAAGGGTGAGCGAGTTTTTGTACATGCGTATATGTTATTTGAAAATTTATGAATTGGGTACTTGACGATTTGAGAGAATTCAAATATAGTAGAATATATAAGTATACAATATCCCATATAATGGGCACGTTTTGAATGGATCGAGTTATCCGATGTACACATAAACAGTGGTCCCATCTATGATGTTAACGATCAACTCAAAGTTCGTTATCTTTATTTGATAAAAATATTATAGTTCACTATGAACTGATAATATAACAAATAACTTCAAGGCCACTCAAATTATTCACCAATTGTGATTTCGGAAGAGACCTCGTGTACACTTATTTTGAATATACTGATATCTCTACCATCCTTCATTGATTATTAACGACGTCAAGATATGGCTTTTAAATGTCATGGCTGACAGCTTATTGAATCGATTTTCTCGATGAGTGAAGAGAGAAATTGTAACGTAGGGTGCTAGTTGCCATGTTGGTTACTGAGATAACTCCTATATCGATGGGAATTAAGCGGTAGAATTTGAAAACTCCGTTAAATAATTTTATAATTCATTGACAAGATTGTTACAATACTCTCACGAATTTCCTGTTGACCTTCCTGAGCAAAGGGTTTCCTTCTCATTATTGCACTACCTCTGAATATGGAACATGAGAAATTCATTTGGTTTCTTTGGGAATTTACTGTTATGATATG
Source organism: Diachasma alloeum (assembly GCF_001412515.2). Classification (NCBI taxonomy): domain Eukaryota; kingdom Metazoa; phylum Arthropoda; class Insecta; order Hymenoptera; family Braconidae; genus Diachasma; species Diachasma alloeum. The sequence continues at coordinate 264,621 of NW_021680698.1, forward strand.
GTAAAATGCCATAACCTATAATCCTAATTCTTGGCAAGAAGCACTTTATGAGTTACAGAACGACATCTGAATGAATCTGGCGCAAATATATGCTCCCTGAAAAAAAGTTTCTGTTTTATCTACTTCGTTTTAGGATGAATCGAGTTTCAATCGCTCTTGGATTCGAACGGACAAAAATTTGAATGCTTTTCGTTTTGCATTGCTTCCCTGTAAATCAATCTCATCTGCGAAAAGTAATCTAATCAGAAACGAAGAAATTCTCTCAATATACAAGGATCCCTTTCCCTATATATGAAGATTGTTGTTTAACAATTCGCGGAGCATGAGAATTATATGACTTGTTATGCACGGATTCTCGAAATCATTCAAGTTCTTTTTGAAATAACATGGGCTTACTTTTTTCTCTCACTATCACCAATATAGATTATTTCCAGTAACTTCCTCTTTACCATTAACAATCGAGGTTAAAGGAAACCATGTTATTGGCTAATATTCCCTGGATGAATCAATGTGATTCACATGAATAATTTTTCGGATAAGAAAGTATATCGGAGTATTGGACATTATTTTTCTATTGATCGTCTGGTGAATTCGTTCTGTGAATTATCGTAAGGTAGCCATTAGTCAAGAGAAGATATTTTATGATTTAGTCAGATTTCCCGTAATAAATAAATGAAAGCATTTCTTTCCAATATCGCTCATATATGGATTCGCCACTAAATGCATTCGGCTTGAATATTCATGCAGAAAAAATATATGTTCACGGAACAAATTCACTGGAAACGGATTTTTTCCGAAAAATTGGTATATTGAAAACAGAAATGTGCAGAACTTGATTCTCCTCAATATATTTCATCATAAGTTTCGCATATATGCTATATTCTTCATCGAAATCATTCTTCAATTGCACAATACAATTATTGTACATCAATGAGTGCATGTATCTTTATTTACTCCAAATATAATTTTTATAACCCCAAAAGTTCCGCAAAATTGAAATTTCGATAATCGTCCATAGTTGATAGAAAAGCTATTCTAGCGAAGTCATTCATGCCCAAAGAGGATTGACTAAAGTAGAGGCTCAGATCTCGGGGTTGGATTGACCCCAAGCCAAAAGTAGTTCGACCCCAACGGAGGGATGCCGCCACGGTCGAATCTGACGGCTGGGCGAACTGCCTGTGCGGGTAACTCGGCAGTAGCAGTCCCACTGTCACAGGGATAGTTTCGGAGGGGAACCTGNCTTCCATTTTTCACAGAGATTAAGGGATGAAAGAGGGTCAGTTGGTGGGGAATTTAATTCTCCATCGAACTACTCTTTTTTCATCCCTTAATCTCAATTAGGAGGGGAGAAGTGAATTTTTAATTCGCGAGCGAATGGTGAAAAGTCACTTTGCGCCGAGAAGAAAATTATTTTTCTCACTGGCCCATGACTTTGTCGTAGTTTGTATTTTTTTGTTACAGAGATTAAGGGATGCAACGGGGATCGATTGATGGGGAATTTAATTCTCCGTCACACCCTCTGTGTTTCATTCCTTAATATTAATTAGCTAGCAAATGAATCACCTGAAAAACATTAAGAACATGTTGAGGACGAGGAGGACATAGATTCTCCTCCGAAACTATCCCTGTGACAGCGGGACTGCTACTGCCGAGTTACCCGCACAGGCAGTTCGCCCAGCCGTCAGATTCGACCGTGGCGGCATCCCTCCGTTGAGGTCGAACTACTTTTGGCTTGGGGTCAGTCCAACCCCGAGATCTGAGCCTCTACTTTAGTCAATCCTCTTTGTTCATGCCCTTAACAAGTTTCAAACTTCATGAGTTCCGTCCAGATGTCTCCCTAGGTTGCTTCTATCCCGATTCGATTGTCCCCAACTCATCCAACTGAGCCACGTAGTCGACGTCCAAGCGTTACCACCAGTGCATTCAAATTTGGGTTGTGATGTTGTTATAGAGAACTACGTGAAACGTTTTTTTCATCACGCTGTGCGAAAAAGTAACTTTTTAGGAACGTTTCGCGGGATGAAAACACATTGTGATGAAAAATATCGTTTGATACTCGTGGGAAAAGTGTTTTTTGACTCGTGGGATTATATCACTCGCCTTCGGCTCGTGCTATAAACCTCCCAGGAGGCAAAAAACTCTTTTCTGCACTCGTAACGAAATATACCATTTCTCACTTGAAATCGCTTGTTAGAGTAGAACAGAATCAACTCTCTTTTATTTTTTTCCTTTCGTTGACAATTCGAGTCCTTCTCATTCTATCTCTATCTGGTCCTGGGAGATGAAGATGGTTTGTGAGGTTATAGTTCATGTTCGGAATCTGAGAATTGCCATTCGTCGAAAATTGTGTGATCACGAATTAAGTATCCGTGGATAGCTAAAATTTAAAAGAGTATGTATTTTTTTGAGTAATATTAGAGAATGTTTTCAATTTCGTGGAAAAAAATGCTTTAAATTAGGGTGAGATGCCAAGAACACGTATAAAATTAGCCAAGAAAAAGTTTTGTGGGGTCGTTTCTGGAAAGAACAAATATTTTTTTCTGGAAACCACAATTCCCATAGAAATTTTCCAAAAAAAAAAACAAATAAAAATCAAAGCCCAGTCAAGAAATGTCCAATGGATCATGGAATGTGCTATCAGATTATTATGGGGAGGATAACTCTGAATAGAAGGATTTTCAAAAAAATCTTCATAAAATAAAAAATTCAGTAGAGAAAGGATTCAAAGTTCTTGGCGCAGATCAGAAGATACAGATTGATACGAGACAATGAATTGGAAAACTCCGCGCCAAGAACTTTGAATCCTGTCTCTACTGAATTTTTTATTTTATGAAGATTTTTTTGAAAATCCTTCTATTCAGAGTTATCCTCCCCATAATAATCTGATAGTACATTCCATGATCCATTGGACATTTCTTGACTTGTGGTTTCCAGAAAAAAATGTTTCCTCTTTCTTTTTCTTGGCGCAGTTTTTTTGCAAAAACATTTGTTTTTGTTTTTTTTTGGGAGATTTCAGTCATTTTTCCAAAACGAGCACACGATCATTTTCGTATGAATCGAATTGATTTTTTTTCCGCGGAACAGACACTATTTTCAATCACTTCTGCTCTAAGAAAAATAGGTATTTCTTTCCTACATTTATTTATAATTCATGCTTCCATTCGATTTGAGAATTTCATGAGAAAATCAAACGTTCAAATTACCCGCGTAAAATAACCTCAGAAATAAACTCGCCCACATGTTATTCACGGACTGAGTTGAAAATCTAAATTAATCGAGGATAGGGGAAAAATTTCTATGCAATATACAGCGCTATATGACCTTGTTCATCAATTTTTCATTAATTTTTACAATAAGTCCATGATGAGTTTAAAAAATGCAAATCAGTAGAATTCAAGAAGGAGAGAGAAAGAGTAATGCGCTATTCAAATCTCCCTCCTCTGCGCGTGAGGTTGGAGCACACTGCTACCAACTTCGAAAACGAAATCTCACACTTAGTGCTCAGAGATAATGTGAAATGCGAGAATGTGGATATGATCCCGTTGCTATGCGCGTAATTTCCTTAATATTAAGTCGAAAAAGAAAATAGTGATATCAATGGAAAGCTCGTGGCCAATTTATGTGATGTAACTAAGGCAATTTTTTTCGTAGGGTATCACGCTTTCATTTTATTCAATAACTGTGTTTCGGAGGTAGTGGAGGGGTTAGTTGCTTCGTGTATAGATACCCGGTAGCAAGCGGCGAGTTTCAAAACTTTTCTTGGCCGATACGCTACCACGTATCTCGATTGTCTGTTGATTTTTATGATGAGAAATAACTCACGAAAATGCTAGGATTAATAGCAAATAAATCTCTCGTTTATTCAAGGTTTTAATTGAATAACTCTGGTTAAAATTTAATGACTGTTGTAATGAGTGTTGCTCCGATATAAATTAAAATATACATCTCTTACATTTCTTACCTGAAATTAATTTCACTCATTCATCAATAAGAAAATCACAATTATGCGGTTTCAAATTCAGTTCAAATAATTATGAAATGCAAACCACCATTTGTGCACACTGGAGAAAATTTACAAATATACGACAATCGACAAATCAACATGGCTCAGACTACTCGAACGATTGTCAATTAAATTATATGATCTGTATTCGTCAACGTAGCCCGGTGGCTTGGCGCAGTGGGTAAGTTCGTTACCTAACATGCGAAAGGTTCCGAGTTCAAATCTCGGCCGGGTAGAATGGTGCGATCTAACCATTTAAAGTCTTGATCATCATCGCAGTATACCCTAACCGGGTCGAAGCGATGTAAAAAATAACGATAAATAAAAATAAAAAATTCGTCAACGTACGAGTAGCGAGAGAGCTGCCTAGCTAGTCATTCTCGGCAAATCTGCTTTACTCTAGCGACTTACTTGGATATTTTGGGAAATTATTGATGGGCGAAGATATAAATGGTAGTATCATTACACACAAAAACAATTTTATAATTATTTAGAAAAAATTAGTGATATATTCAGCAGAAGAAAACAGAAATAGATATTTTCATGAGAACTTCTATCAAGTAAACATTTTGTTCCGCTGTTTCTGAAAGGAAATAAATTCATCTCAGAAGAATACAATTCCCATAGAAAATCAAAGAAAAAGAGAATGGAAGAAACAAATTAAGTCGAAAAATCTTGAATAAATAATTGAAAATCAGTGGGAATGATGGATCTGGAGCAGAACTGTTTGTCAATGCTTTTATAATGCATTGGTGTTATTCGTTTTTTTCTCGGGAAATGTGTATAGCTGAAAAAAGAAAAGAAACGTCGAACAGACAGGCAAGCGGTGCCGCGCCGCCCTGTGCGAGTGAGTCTCTGTCGACCCCTCGAGCGACAGTGTTGCTATATTCACTGCCACAGTTGAAAGGCGCGCATAGTGGTGTCAAAGTGGCAACAGCGCGCTCGGTTTAACCCAGCGGCACTGCGCTAACCGTGTGACGGATGAAGGCTGGCGGCCGAGCGCGAAAGATCGAGGGTTAATTGGAAAGATGTTCTATCATGTAAAAAATGAGTGAATTAAATTGAATCGAAAATGAAAAAATTTACAGGACATAAAAACAATTCCTTGCTTTTTGAGAAAAAATAAGGAAATCTCCCTAAAAACACAAAAACGAATGTTTTTGTAAAAAAACTGCACCAAGAAAAAGTTTTGTTTGGTTCTTATTAGGCAGTAGAAATTTTTGAAAAATACAAAGAAATAAAAAAGAAAGCCAAGTCAAGAATGTCGAACGAATGGTTTTACTAGTGCACAGACAGATTTCTATAAGAGAAATTGGTTCAAATCGAATAAAGATTTAAAAAAAATTCTCTATGTAATGAGAAATTAGTAGGAGGACCAACGTCCTTGGCGCGGAGTTTTTCAACTCACTGTCTAGTTATCAATCTAATCCTCCATCTTCTGATCCGCGCCAAGGACGTTGATACTCCTACTGATTTTTCATTTCATAGAGAATTTTTGAAAATCCTTATTCGATTTGAAACTATTTTTCTCATAGGAATCTGCCAGTACACTAATAAGACCAGTCATTCGATATTCCTGAATTGGCCTCCTTTTTCATTTCTTTGCATCTTTCTTATCGTAAAAGGGAGGAAGAAAATCGATCTCGATATGTCTCGAAAATCTCGAACCACTGTCACCGTGAGACTGAAACCGAAGCGCCACTACTGGCCACTACGTGAGGAGATGAGCGGCACGTGCGACCGATCTCGTTTTTAAAAAATTTGTACTTCCCAGTAAGAACCAAACAAAATTTTTTCTTAGCGCAGTTTTTTTTTTACAAAAATTTAATACTTTTAGAAAAAAAGTGAGTCTTTTTTAAATCGTTTTCCGCAAAAATCTTTAAAAGAAGTGAACCGATTCCACTTTCTTTTTGTTTTTCAATATTCGTTTTGATGTCTTCTATCTAAATCAATCAAAATGTATACACCCGTTCCTACAAAGTTTTCAAGATATTCCTATTTTCCGTGTTATCACTTTAGCTTGTGCAAAAATCGCAATATCAACTTGAAATTTGGACAGAATCTTCCTTTCACGATAACAATGGTTCGTATTGAACATAGGTTCAATCGTATCAGTAGTTGCGGGGAAATTCGACTTTTTCTGAAAATCGTGTGACGACGTTTTCCAAATGAACCAGACAGAATCGAAAGTCCTCCGTCCTTAACGAAGATGATTAAACGAAGACAGCCGGAGTTTGGCACCTTCGGCCTTTTCCGCTCCAACTTCCCCAAAATCCTCCAAAACCAAATTGTAAATGCCAGCTACTCTTATGAGAAACTGTCGTTGGGCGCCAGTCGATTTTTAACATTGCGGAATCAACGAAACCGCAACCGTAATGAACGAAAAGAGAAAAACCAAACAAATATCACTGGAGGTTGGGAAAAATCAGATGGAGAGGTTGCGGAATTATGCCTAGCTAACTCGGGAGAAAATTCGGAGAACGGGGTGGATTCGGTCGCTCGGTGTTAGGAAAGGGGTCGCAAGTGTAACGAAACAACGAGAAATCCAATCAGAAAGAATCAAATCAAAATTTCTTTAATTCTCTAGAAAATTGGGGAATTCAAGAGATAGAGAGACTTTGATTAAATAAGAAATATCTGGCATTTAATTTACCCACATGATTCAAATACAATCTCAAAAATTCTAATTTTCATTTAACAAAATCCATTTACCGAGAGTGAGAGTAGATAGAATCGGTTACCTTGAGAGAGATCTACGCTAGGGGTAGGAAAAAATTAACTCACGGCGCATGGTAGTAGTGTGATAGGGGGGGTTCTGGATCAACGTTTTGGTTGACCAAGTGTTGGATGGTAGTCCGCGAGGGGGGGTGTTGGGTGAAAGGGTTGATTAATTCGCGGGTCGCGGTTTAATTCGCGGTATGATTCGCGGGGTCGCGGTTTAATTCGCGGTTTGATTCGCGGTTTGATTAATTAATTCGTGTTTTTTTCCCTCGAAGTGACGAAGGGGTTACTTAATTCGAGGTTTGATTCGCGGTTTGATTAATGAATTCGCAATTTCTTCTATCGAAATAATGAAAGGGTTAATTGATTCGCGGTTTGATTAATCAATTCTCGATTTGTTCCCCTCGAAGTGATGAAAGTGTTAATTAATTCGCGGGATCGCGGTTTAATTCCCGGTTTGATTAATTAATTCGCGATTTTTTCCCTCGAAGTGATGAACGGGTTAATTAATTCGCGGTTTGATTCGCGGTTTGATTAATTAATTCGCAATTTCTTCCCTCGAAGTGATGAAAGGGTTAGTTAATTCGCGGTTTAATTCGCGTGGTTGCAGTTTAGTTCGCGGTTTAATTAATTAATTCGCGATTTTTTCCGTCAAAGTGATGAAAGGGTTATTTAATTCGCTGGTTAATCAATTTAATTCGCGGTTTTGCGTTACAAAGGACCTTCTCGGTGGAACTAGTCAATCCACCCCGCGAGGGGGTGAGTGAAAGGGTTAACTAATTCGCTGCTGTAGAAATCATAGAAGGGGCTCCTCTTCTTCTTCAAACATTGACACCTGTGTCTATGAAAAGAGATTGAGACAAGAACACTGAGACAATAAGCAGACAATAACCACTAGTCAGTCATTTGATTCGCGGATTGATGAATTAATTTGCAATTTTTTGATTGAAAGGAGTTTGATTGACAACGTATTCAATCCACCCCCGCGAGAAGGTGGGTGAAAGGGTTGATTAATTCGCGGGTCGCGGTTTGATTCGCGGATTAATCTTTTAATTCACGCTTTGGGTACTAGAGAGTCACCCACCGAATAATTAATCGTCCCGATCGAGGGGGTGGGTGGGTGGGTGAAAGGGTTAATTAATTCGCGGACTGATTAATTGATTAATTAATTAACATATTATTGGACTTCAGTGGAAACTATTCACGACTGAATTATTCCACCCCGCGGGGTGGGTGGGTGAAAGGGTTGATTGAAGCACGAATCAATTAATTCGTGATTCCAATTCATGAGCTGGTGAGGAATGGTCTCAAACATGTCTGAACCTGCAAGCGTCAGAGAGGGTCTACTTGATATAGCCGACTTGAGTTCTTCACAGTTGGGGGTCAGCCATTTCAGCCCCCCACGAACAGCATCAAACTTCTTGGGATTTCCGGTCCTTTGATGTTTACCGACCCACTTGACATTTTCCAGACATGCTCGAACTTGGGATTTCCGACCCTTTGACTTCACCGACCCACTTGACATTTTCCAGACATGTACGAACTTGTATCTACTTGGGATATCCGGCCCTTTTATGTTTACCACTCCCATTTCTCGGAAAATCGTTGTTTAAATAATGTGTATTTGTTTATTTAATGTTGAAAGTGGAGGGTACAAGAGTGGGGGGTTGATGTATATAACCAACAAAATTTCTATGTCCACCATAAGTTCGGTACATCGTTCTCCATGAAAAACAGTCTCCAGCGACAGGAATTTAAGAAACGTTTAAATCTCCTCAAGAACATTCAAGAAGTGAAACAAGTTATACAGTNGTTTACCACTCCCATTTCTCGGAAAATCGTTGTTTAAATAATGTGTATTTGTTTATTTAATGTTGAAAGTGGAGGGTACAAGAGTGGGGGGTTGATGTATATAATCAATAAAATTTCTATGTCCACCATGAGTTCGGTACATCGTTCTCTATGAAGAACAGTCTCCAGCGACAGGAATTTAAGAAACGTTTAAATCTTCTCCTCAAGAACATTCAAGAAGTGAAACAAGTTATACAGTTTCGCAGTGACATTCGACTACTCTGCTGCAATCTTCAGAAGACTCAAATTCAAGCTTAAGTTTGATACTCGAGTGAAAATTCATCATGAATTTCAACAAAATCAACGCTGTGGCACAATTGAGAGAACTTCCTCTCGTGAAACTTGAGGATTTGGAAGCTGGAGCTTTTTACATCATCACCGCAGCTCGCAAGGTGAATACAAAATATGGAGTGGGTGTTATTATCCATCTCTCGGACTCTCATTCAGTCTTTGTGAATACTAAACTGGCCAAGTTCTTCGCTGAGAATATAAAGATGTTCGAGAATTTCCAAAAATATATCGGAAAAGGTACAATAACATTGGAATATTTGGGAGGAAAATGCCACAATATCCGCCTTCACCCCGATCCAATGCTGCTGCTTGCAAGCCCTGCTGATGAGGTGAATTTTGACGTTATCAACGCTGTCGCAGAGGTCAAAGAGCTGCCCCTGATAAAAATATCTCAATCGCAGCGTAACNCTCGAGTGAAAATTCATCATGAATTTCAACAAAATCAACGCTGTGGCACAATTGAGAGAACTTCCTCTCGTGAAACTTGAGGATTTGGAAGCTGGAGCTTTTTACATCATCACCGCAGCTCGCAAGGTGAATACAAAATATGGAGTGGGTGTTATTATCCATCTCTCGGACTCTCATTCAGTCTTTGTGAATACTAAACTGGCCAAGTTCTTCGCTGAGAATATAAAGATGTTCGAGAATTTCCAAAAATATATCGGAAAAGGTACAATAACATTGGAATATTTGGGAGGAAAATGCCACAATATCCGCCTTCAGCCCGATCCAATGCTGCTGCTTGCAAGCCCTGCTGATGAGGTGAATTTTGACGTTATCAACGCTGTCGCAGAGTTCAAAGAGCTGCCCCTGATAAAAATATCTCAACTGCAGCGTAACTATGTGTACACCATCACTGCAGCCTTCAAAGTAGAGAAAAAATATGGTGTAGGAGTTATTTTGCATTTGTCGAAAGCTCATTCTGTTTTCGTGAATAAGATTGGCCAAGTTTTTTGAGGATAATCCTAAACAATTTGAGAATTTTTGCAATCATATCGAAAAGGGTTCACCAATGTTGCAGTATTCCGGAGGAGAATCTAACGCCGTCTTCATGCAACCTGATCCGAACGTAAAAGTTGAAAATAAGGCAGATCAAGCGCATTTCGGCAAAATCAATGCTGAATGAAGAGAACTCCCACTGCTCAAACTGTCTCAGCTGGCATTGAACACTCCACCATTACCGCAGCTTTAAAAGTTAATACAAAGTATGGAATGAGTATAATCGTTCATTTAAATAATGCCCATTCAGTTTTCCTGAACCGAAGGACGTCAAAATTCTTCATAGAAAATCCCAAACAATTCGATGGCTTGTTGGATGAAATCAAGCGAGGATCAGCCAAGTTGGAATACCTGGGTGGGGAATACAATGAAATTAAATTCCATGCAGAGGATGAGGGGAGTACAGCTTAAATGACGAATGAAATAGAACAAGGATCTTTTTTTGTTTTTTTTTTGTCTTTATTCATATATTTTGTATACAAAAAAATAATTCTTTTAATGATTATAACCAATGTAATAGTATATAAGAAGTACGNGAGAATATAAAGATGTTCGAGAATTTCCAAAAATATATCGGAAAAGGTACAATAACATTGGAATATTTGGGAGGAAAATGCCACAATATCCGCCTTCAGCCCGATCCAATGCTGCTGCTTGCAAGCCCTGCTGATGAGGTGAATTTTGACGTTATCAACGCTGTCGCAGAGTTCAAAGAGCTGCCCCTGATAAAAATATCTCAACTGCAGCGTAACTATGTGTACACCATCACTGCAGCCTTCAAAGTAGAGAAAAAATATGGTGTAGGAGTTATTTTGCATTTGTCGAAAGCTCATTCTGTTTTCGTGAATAAGATTGGCCAAGTTTTTTGAGGATAATCCTAAACAATTTGAGAATTTTTGCAATCATATCGAAAAGGGTTCACCAATGTTGCAGTATTCCGGAGGAGAATCTAACGCCGTCTTCATGCAACCTGATCCGAACGTAAAAGTTGAAAATAAGGCAGATCAAGCGCATTTCGGCAAAATCAATGCTGAATGAAGAGAACTCCCACTGCTCAAACTGTCTCAGCTGGCATTGAACACTCCACCATTACCGCAGCTTTAAAAGTTAATACAAAGTATGGAATGAGTATAATCGTTCATTTAAATAATGCCCATTCAGTTTTCCTGAACCGAAGGACGTCAAAATTCTTCATAGAAAATCCCAAACAATTCGATGGCTTGTTGGATGAAATCAAGCGAGGATCAGCCAAGTTGGAATACCTGGGTGGGGAATACAATGAAATTAAATTCCATGCAGAGGATGAGGGGAGTACAGCTTAAATGACGAATGAAATAGAACAAGGATCTTTTTTTGTTTTTTTT